>NW_010409295.1:7764-9615 GCF_000710305.1 Buceros rhinoceros silvestris
CCCCGCCGCGCCCCAACACGCAGCTGCTGCTCGGCAGGAGCATCTCTGCTGGGGAAGAACATCCTTCACATCCCGAGCGCTGGTCCTGGCTCAGGTGCCCCTTCTCACTGGCATCCTCCAGCCTGCAAATGCCTCTGCTGCTGGAACATTCTGGATTTTGCTGCAGAATCGCCCTGCCTAGAAACCCCACCTTGAGCTTCTCCTGCACAACAAAATACCTGTCAAAAACCAGCCGGGGGTGGAGGGAGAAATCAGGCAAACACCAGCTGGATGCTGGGAGAGGATGCAGAAGCCGGCTAAGAATAGAAATGCCTCCCCGGGCGCCCGGACAGCGCGCAGAGAGTCCAACTGCTGCCATCAGCGAGGGACTTCTTCACTTAACAGGTCTGCGGGGAGCAATCCTGCAGGCAGCGACAGAGCTGTTAGGAGGAAATGTGCTGCCGGCTGTGCTGCACAGGGCCAGGTTACTTCTTTATTCCTTCCAGTAACCTGTTAAAATAACCGGAATAAATCAATAGCTGCATGTTTGACCTGCCCCTCCCACTCTGCTCTCTCTAAAGGCTCCCAAGGGCTGTGGGGGAGAGGGGTTGCATCCAGCTCCCCCCACCCAAGGGTGCTCTGGGTGTGCTGCTGCTGCCTGCTTGGTGCCCGCTGGAGCACGGCAAGAGGCTCTGCACCGTGCCAGCCAGACCAGTCCTTTCCCATGCGAGATGGTTCCTGCACTCATGAGGCTCTTTGCCAAAAATAAAGAGAAAAAAAAAGCCTCTCAGGAGCTGTTGGCAGCGGCAGCTTCCAGCGGGCACAGAAAGCAAAGTTGCGAGCCTGGGGTGGGCTGGAGAATTCACCCCGAGTCGGGACGGGCACCCAAACAGTCTAATTCCCACCAGGAAATGCATCCTCCCACGCCAGAGCCTCTGGTGCTCAGCTCCGCGGCACAGCCAGCGCAGGGCACCCCGTCTGCTCCTGCTGAGTGTTTTTCATGCAGGGAGCTGAAATTCCTGCCTTGTAAATCCTGACGTAACTTGGCAGAAAAGATCATGTTTTATTGTGCTACACCCCAAGCATCTTCCTGGGAATGGGACTTGTTAGGATGGCCAGAGCGTCTGCTGAGCTCACGACAGCAGTCACAGACCTGCCAGCATCAGCAGCCCCTTTCCTTTCATGCCCATCCATGTTTTTCCTGCTTTAGGGGAGGAATGGGAAGTCTCAAGGAGCTGGGAGTGGGACACACGTGGTTTTGTTTTGAGCTCTGAACAGTGAACTACTTCCCAGCCCTGTGGTACTGGATGTCCTGGGCTGGAGAACCCTGGCGTGTTCTGAGGGTCCTTGCAGAAACTTGAACTCCTTGTAGACCGAATAAACAAGGAGTTAAAGAAGTGCCAGCCCGGCTGCTGCTGTTCGGTGTCCGGGCTGGGCAAGCGCCTGCTCGGCCCCACTTGCCCTGGCTCGCTGGCATGGCAACAGCAAAGCTCCACCAGACCCCCAGCCTGAGGGGGAGGTTTGGGCTATCGACGTCATCGATGCCAGCCGCATTCATGGCCAGGGTTAGGAAGAAGCGGGTGAGCAGCCTCGCCCAGGGACACCTTGGTTTTACAGAGCCTGCTGCAAGGTCTGGCTGTGGAGTGAGCTCTGGGTTTGCTCCTTCCTTGGCTCGCAGGAGCGGGTTTGCAGCCAAAGCTGGGTGTGATTTCCTCCTCTTTCTTGCTGTCCACGCTCCAGCAGTGGCTTTTCCCCCCTTGCTCTCTGCCCTGAAACCATCACTCACCCCGGGCCGTGTCTCCCCTGCAAAGCAGAGTGTTCAGGCTGAAAAGAGCTCGGTGCTTGCGGCGGCGGGCCCGCCACCACCCCCCC
>NW_010409295.1:9658-11049 GCF_000710305.1 Buceros rhinoceros silvestris
AGCTCGGTGCTTGCGGCGGCTGCCTTGCCCCCACCCACATCCATCACACCCTGCGCTGCGGGCACGGCTCTCTGCACCCGCTGAGCTCATGGATGAATTATGCACCTTGCTGAGACCCATTTCTCTTTTACATAAGCTCTCTTCCAGGCTCCTGTGGCTCTAGGGAGAATTTTACAGGTGTCTGGGCTGCAGTTGCCCCTCCCCAGGTGCAGGAAACAGCTTCCATGGTACCCATGGGCACTGGCAGCACACTTGTTCCCAAACCTGCCCCATGAGAGGCTGCCCGGCGTTGCACGAGATGGAGGAGGAAGCCAAGCAAAGCCACGTCCTTCCTTCCAGCTGCCCTCCATGAGGTTGTGGGGAAGGGCTGCGGGGAAGGGCTGCGGGACCTGCTGGGCCAGCACTGGTGGGCCAGGAGCATCTGCCGGCGGGTTGATGCGCTTGCTGCAGCCTGAGCAATGCTGCCTGCCTCCATGTGTTATCATCTAAGTCGGGAAAGGGCTTTTGTCCCATTTGCCCTGACTCATTCCACCGTCTTTGTTTTTGTCGCAGAGCCGGAGTTCTTGATTGATGCCGAATTCAGCTGGCCAGGCAATAGCCGGTGTGTTTGCATAAGTTATCACCTCCCAGACTCTCACGCCCAGAGCACTGGGAGCTCAGGAAGGCTCTCAGCTCAAAGCAGCCCCTGCTCATCCAGCACACCAGAGGAAACACGTCTCCCTCATCGCAGAGTGACAGTGTTAGCAGGTTTTGCTGCTCATAAATCAGAATTTCGCCCATCTGGTGCGTGGCCCCTATTCCCACGGGCCACTGGCGGGATGGGGAGGTCCTGAGCCCCTGGAAGAACTGGCAGCACCACGGCCCCATCCTGGCGAGGAGCTCTGGGGCTCTCTGGTGATGCTGGTACTTCCCACTGAGGGATCTGTGGGCACCGCACGGACCTCCATGGATTTGATCATGATCTGGGGAACGAGGCTATGACAGCCACCCACATCCCAACTGGTAGCGCAGCCTGGCCTCTCCCACCACCCTGGTCACCCAGACTTTCCTTCTGGTTCCCCCTCACACCCTCCTTTTGGTCAGACGTGCTTAAAAACGCGTGGCATGAGAGCAGCTCCGAAATCAGCCGCTGTACCAGTGTCATTTTCTGCAGGGCGCTTCCTCCCTGTCATTTACTGCTGGGTTGTGGGTTTTGACACTCGGATCCCTCAGATGAGAATTCTCCCCCATTGTTATGCAGATGAGCTTATGAAAGACCCCAAGTGCTTCTTGCTTGGGCAGTAAGGGGGCTTAAAACAAAGCGGTGTTTATTCCTCCCATGTCGGGGGGAATGCTAAGTGGCAGCAGTGGGCTGAGCATCGTCTAACCACAGCCAGAGGCAGGGGCTGCCC
>NW_010409295.1:11260-12898 GCF_000710305.1 Buceros rhinoceros silvestris
GGCGGAATACTGATGTGATGGCTGGGCGCTTCTTTCAGGAAAGATGGAAGAAGTGAAGGATGTGTTAAATGGCAATAACCCCTCGACGAAGTATTTCATGTCAGGCACCAGTAAATGATGGCAGTTGTATCCAGCCCTGATTATTTCATGTCTGCTTGCAACCCTCCATTAAAAACCGTCCGTGCTCTCTAATTTAGCTGCCCTGCCCATATATTACCTGTGTGGTCGACGTTCTACACAAATGCCCCAGATAATGAAATTATAAGCAGGAGGAAATCACATTTTAATAGAAATCCTATTGCGCAACGCGCCATGCCAGAATCGCATTAGCAGGGCAGGTTTTGTGGGGGGAGCCCGTTCCTCATATTAGGCTGGAAAAAAACAGCCGAGGGCGGAGGGGACCTGCCTCTCCTCATGCCCGCGACGGGCTCCGAGCTGGGGAAGGGCTCTGGTCCAGCCAGCGCTGGGCTGGGTGGATGAAATTCCTCTTTTGAGGGTTTTTGCTCTGTTACAGTCTCCAAGTCATTTCCACAGAAAGTTCCGCTGCATTGTGCATGTTCTCCTAGAGCCAACCATGGCCGACTTCCTCATTTTCCATCAAAAAATTGGGCTTTATTTTCGCGACGGGCTCCGAGCTGGGGAAGGGCTCTGGTCCAGCCAGCGCTGGGCTGGGTGGATGAAATTCCTCTTTTGAGGGTTTTTGCTCTGTTACAGTCTCCAAGTCATTTCCACAGAAAGTTCCGCTGCATTGTGCATGTTCTCCTAGAGCCAACCATGGCCGACTTCCTCATTTTCCATCAAAAAATTGGGCTTTATTTTTCAAACAGAACAAGGGCCTTTTCCAAGCAAAAGTGGGCTCGGCTTTGGCCAGTTTTCCAAGAAAAAGGGGATTTTTGCCTCAAAAACATACCAAAAGATTGTTTTTTCAAGGCTTTTTTCTGCATAGAAGTGGCGGTTTCAATGAAATTGAAGGATGAAGGGAGTGAAAATCCTCACTGGAGGCTCTTTGAAAGAGGAGCTGCAGCGTGGGGGGGGGTCCGTCCTCCCCACGGGACACGGCCACCCTCCTCACTGGCTCCAACCCGGCACGGGGTGCCCTTGCCTGACCGTGTAGTGCAGGAACGGAGGAGACGCAGCCCTGAGTGTGCCGAATTCTTCCCCTCTGTGCCCGCTTCTGGGTCTCGGTCAGGGCAGCAGAGCTCCAGCTCTTCCCTTCGCCTCCCTTGCTCCAGATCCCAGAAAGCATCCACTGTGGGGAGAAGGAGAGGTTTGTGGTCTGGTCCTCTCGCACCCAGGTCGAGCAGCCCCAGCTCTGCCCTTGACCTTGTGCTCAGAGCAGAGCTGTTGGACATCGCTGAGCACAGCCCTGCCCGGTGCCCCCCCACCCCCCCAGCACCTCGCTCCTCTGCCAGCCCGTGCCGCCATTGGCGTCAATAATTAGATCCATTTCTGCTCCAACAAGAACTTCCTCATGCGCAGCCCACGTAATCAAATCACCCTCGAGGTGCAGGAGACGTCATGGCTGTTGCCATGGCCCCGGGCAGGGATGGAGGCTGGGGAGGAGAGGGGCAGGCGGGGAGAGGGTGCACGGGCAGGGCGCTGCATCCCAGCAGTGCGGCGATGGAGCTGTAACCACAG
>NW_010409295.1:13039-13545 GCF_000710305.1 Buceros rhinoceros silvestris
CACCTCCTTCCTGCGGGGAACCCCAGGGCGCAGGCAGGGAATACCACAGCGGGCAGGGAGGGGGCAGAGAGAGACCCCCATGGGGATGGGGAGCCGGGACTGCTTACTGACAGTGTGTGCTGCCAAGTCTCGAGCTCATCCATCCAAGGGGGCTTCACTGCAAACCTCACAGGTTTTGAACGCTGTCTGATATAAATCTGCCCCACCAGAAAGCCCCTGGTGAGACAGGTACAAGGAGCCCTGTGCTGTGCAGAGAGGCTTTGGGAAGACGACTCCCTCTGAGCCCTTTGGAGGTGGGGACCAAAGGCTGCTGGGGACATGCAGGGGTAGGGATGTTCCCAGACACCACCACCTCCTCATGAGGGATGGGGAGAGGCTGAGGAGGGAACACTGCAGCCAACCCTGATGATGAAGGCCCCTCTGGTGCAGGAAAGCTGCCCCAGTACCGCCCATGTGTGGCCTTTACAGCCCATGACCAATGGTCCCTCTTAGCCTGTGCCGGCCCC
>NW_010409295.1:13718-14356 GCF_000710305.1 Buceros rhinoceros silvestris
CTTTCTTGGTGTCGCTTACGCAGGAGCTCAACTCTAACCCCCTTTGCCTTTCATATCGGAAATCGAGCCCTGCCACGCCTGTTAACATCTGCACAGATGTTTGGGGAGGGGGGAACCCGGCCCCGAAACAACCTCTCTGCTGCCACTCCACCCCTCGCAGTCCCCAGCAAAGCGCTGTGGGCAGGAGCTGCATCCACCCAGACCCATCGACTCTGGGCTGAAAGGGGGCTCTGCCAACACGTGTGTTGTCCGAATGCGACCTTGAAGCTCAGGCGGGAGCAGAGCCCCCCTCAGCAGCACCACCAGCTCGGCTGGGCGAGGTGGCTGTTATCGGGGTGCATCGCTCTGTTTCCGTCAGGGAGGAGGAATTTCCAGGGGTGTCTGTGTCCCTGCGGGGTTCTGGTCATGCCTTGTGCATCCCCCAGGTGATGGGTGCCAGGCAGCAGCAGGTCTGCCATGGGGACTCTGATGGAATTCCTGCATTCTTGCACCTCTCCTGCCTTTATCTCTTGAAATCTTAATGGAGCAGATGTTGTGTGCGAGACCATACGGCAGAAACTCTGCGGCTGGCTTTGCAGCCCGGGTTTAATCAGCCACCTGAGCCCCATTCTTCCTTTTGGCAGCGAACTTGCGCTTTA
>NW_010409296.1:0-1450 GCF_000710305.1 Buceros rhinoceros silvestris
CTGCGCTCCGCTCCGCACCCCCCCCGGGCGAACCGACTGCCGGCAGCAGTGTTCCTTACGACTAGGGAGGGACAAGCTGAATAAAATACCCGCTGGAGCATCGCGGGGCTAAAACTGCCAGGCAATACACCGGAAAACGAACAAGGGAGGTTCGCCGTAATCTTAAAATTTCCTGACACGCCGGTGCTCCACCTGTCAGCCGCACTTTTAATGAGAAACTTCACTGTGTAGTTGTAAGAAAGTAACACTGTGCCTTGTCACCGCCTAAATAATTTTCAAGAAAGGTATTCATCAGTCAAGACTAGCATATTTAGCCCGTCCTGTACGTTTTCATTCAAAACACCCATTTTCTTGTATGCTCCAGCGAACCAGCTGCATCGGCAGTGCAAACAGTGCCGCGTATGTAACGTTCCGCAGGAGCTCAGCTGCATTTAACGGGTGCGCTCAACGGTAGCATTAAAAAAAAAAAAAACTACGGAAAGGAATAAGCAGCTCAACTTAAAGAACTCCCCTTTACTTGTTGCCTGTTAAGACCTTGCCCTGGCGCTGTTTCAGAACTATTTTCACGGTTAAGATAACGAGCTGCGCACCTTCGTTACCTGGTCCTGACTGCCTGGCTGTTAGAGGGGATGGGGATGGGTCATTTGGTGGTACTGTTGGAGGTAGGTATCACGAACGGGAGGTATCACAAACGTGAACGGAAACAGCTGCAGCACCTGTCTTCCAGCTACCAGTCTGTGACAGAGAACGCCCCCCACCACTTGCTGCAATTATCTCTGTACTGCAGTCAAAGGAATTAAATTGAGCTACTAGGCGATGTTTCGAGAGAATATGCCCTCTTCACGTGTGTCGGCCCCAAACACGTGTACCATTCACTCTGTGCACCGTCTGAACTGCTGCGGACAAAGCCAAACACCTCCACGGACAGTCTGCTACGAAGCTGGCTATCTGCTGTGTGGCAGCCAGAATGGCATGTGCACAGGTCAAAATAACAAGGGCCACCCACCCACATAGGTCTCCTCTGCCCTTCAGGCTTGGAACGGCTCTCACTTTCCAGCTGCAGGTTCCAGGAGGGAAGGAAATGGCAGAATAACCTGTTATCAGGCTGCAGCCCTCTCCAGGGATAGAGATGAAAACCGTTTTACCAAGTTTTGTCTAGTTCATTTCCTTGCCTTGAACAAGGACAATACATAATTAGCCCCCAAAGGAAAAATTCTCATACGTGAATAAGTACATTCTGTGGAGAAGAAAAATCACTATTTTAATGGATTGTTTCAGATTTATCACGTTGCTGTATGAGGGGATGACTCATGCCCTTCCATCTTCACGGAGCTTCAGCCGGTCAAAAAAAAGGCATTTCTCTAGAACCACACAAATGTCAGAGAAATGCCCACAAACCTTCACTTTTGACTCTTCCCGCAGCTCGGGTACAGCCGTGAGCGATCTCACA
>NW_010409296.1:1626-1860 GCF_000710305.1 Buceros rhinoceros silvestris
CCCCGGCACACATCCTTTTCCCGCCTTTCGCCAGAACTGCCACGCCGACGCCACCCTCCCTCCTCGCCGTCTGCCTGTGTCCCGCCAGGCATTCAGTGTTTCCCGAGGCTCCGAGGCTATGTGTCACCAGGCGGACTGAGCCCAGCTCGCCGCCCTCCTGTCACACAGCAGCTGGATTTCAGCCCGTCTGCCAGCGCGGCCGCTTGACTCCCGGCCCGCGGAGCCCTGCCGCGT
>NW_010409297.1:0-3904 GCF_000710305.1 Buceros rhinoceros silvestris
GGGTGATATAAGCTTTGGCTGTGGTAGCACAGGGTGCGCACATTTGGAAGGAATAATCCCCCATGTGCCTGGCACTGGACAATCAAGAAAATGCTGCTGCTTAATGCTACGTTGGGATTAAGGAGTTTTTCTTTCAAATTTCTGGTAACATCACTGCGATGGCAGATCAAGCCAGACACCAGCTCCATCTAGCTCTGGTCACATCCATCTGGAACAGGTACACAGACCTCTGGGAGCAGCAGCACAGCAACGATGCAAACCTCACAGAAATCACAGCAGCAGGAAGAGCATCACCCTGAGATTAAGACAAAAAAGTTGCAGATCGCTTGTCCAGCCACTTACTAGGTTGAGGCCATCGCTCAAACCTACTGCTGGTATTTCTACCAGCTCTGACTTCTGTCCTGCCCTCAGGAGAAGCTGTCTCACTGATGGAGATCCTTCCAGCTTTGGCATCTCTTGCCTGCAAGAGCAAGAAATTCCTGTCCTGCAGCACACACGGCAAGTCCCTGCTCGCACAGGCTGAACATCCCTTCCTTCCCCTCACACCAAACCACACTGGCAGCCTGTAGGACACTTCCCGTGGAGCTCTCTGCTGCCAGGACGACTCACTGCCTCAGGACAGCTGCTGCTGCTGCACCCCGCAGCCCTTCAGTGATCCAACCGAGGGGAACCAGACTACTACAGCCACTGCAAAGGCAGCGACACCCAGTTCAAACCCAGCTACTTGCCCACAGCGCTGGGGAGAGCCACGCGCTCTCAAAGTAGACACCACCTCACCTTGTGCCAGCTCCCCCTGCTTGATCTCACTTGCCAGAAACTTCCCAGGGTCAGCAAGGGACCTTCTCCCGTCTGCCCAACCTCAGCGGCACCAGACAGGCTGCTGAGGACTTCAGACCTAGAGTAAAGGCCATCCCACATGTACCAGAACCACCGGCCAAAGTGCCTGAAGAAGGCCCTACCACAGTCCAAGAGCAGAACCCGTGAGGAACTTAGCAGCTCCTGCAGCTTACCCTTCACTCTCACTAGCAGACGGGAGCTCTGCTCCCCCCGAGGCAAATTGGGCATTCTGAGGGGGAGAACCACCCTCTACCCTCAGAGCCGCCCTCTGCTGTGCCCAAGCCCTTCTCTGTCTGCACACCAGTCTGGCAATCCCTCTAGTGCTCTCGTCTGCAATAGCAACAAAGAAACTCTTGGAGCACCCACACAATGACCCAGTGACAGCTCTGCACAGACAAACCTCCTCCCCTCTTCCCCCTCACCAGCAGGGCACAGCCAGTGGCTGAGTCCAAAGCCACCACACTAAATCACGGCTGATTTCCAGCAGGGCACCGCTCTGCCTCTTCCTTGGCCAACTGGACTGACCCATCAGTAACAGCCAACCACCACGCGCACCCTCAGCCCCTCAAATCCAGACCCGAGGAGGAAGGTGGGGCCAGTCCTTGCAGACAGGATCTCCAGAGGAAACCCAGGTGCTGCTGTTAGAAAGAAACAAGGGAAGTTGTTCTTGTATGATAAAAACCTGATAAGGTAAACTGGAAGATGTCTTGCAAGACAAGAAAGAAACCAGAGAGCAATGAAAGAGAGGAAGTGCTAGGTAGGGGATTATAAAACCTGAAATCTGTCAGACTGGGGTTGCTCAAGATGGACGGGTCTTTGGAAGCAGCACTGTGCTTGCTTAATAGGCTGCTGAATATTACTCTCTCCTCCTAGGGGAGGCATAAACTCATGATAATGAGACATGCAATGCATGAAGTAGCATGACCTAGTGTTACCTGTAACATGTAATAGGCATGTTGGGTCAGTCTGTAAACCATGGAGTACCCAGCCAGTGGGGAAACAAGGAAGGGACCATGTGGCTGGGAACAGGGTATAAAACTTCATGTACTGCTCTGGCAGATTGTGCCTACTAAACCAGACACCCGCTCTGGCAAGAACGTAATAAAATTCAGTGCTTCACTGGGGGGTCTGACCTGAGTCTCTTTCGAGAGGTTCTGCTCGTTTCCTACGGATCTGGGGGCTCGTCCGGGATTCTAAGTCGTAATCCTGAGGATCTCTGCTGGCGAAGGACGGGAAGACATGTCCCGTTAATTTCAACGGTCTCATGGATCATCGAGAAGGGTCTGCAGGGGATCAGCTAGAATCCTGAGACCAATTTTAAACGCAGACCCAGTGAACCACAGGGGAAGGATAAAAAGAAGGCACAATCACAATCACGACAACCAGGCAACTCTGTACACGGATCAAGGTAAAAAAATTGACTGTTAAGAGTATTACCTTGGTTGTTGGGACATCCTGAGAGACTCTCTGTGTACAGAGAAAGTCTCAGGAAATCAGAATGGGGAATAAAGAGGCCTAAGGAAAATGGGTCCTGGGAACATCCCTCCAGACAGTCTTTTAGGGGAGGATGTTGGAGCATTGGGAAAACGCACCTTGAAAAGGGATAAAAATAAAAAGATTATTGATAGAGTACTGTTGTTTCATCCAGACAAAGGAAAGCATCGAAGACCAGGCTGTATGCCAGCCAAAATACAGGTCAGATGAGAATTGGTGAGAATTTAGATGAGCCTTAAATAACTACGTGAATGATAAAGAACCTTTTTCTCAGGAAGAGTCCAAATATGCTTCATGTCAGGGAAGGAAACGGAGGCATGGAGCAAGGGAATACTTTTTTCCTTTAAAAATAGCAGAATCGGACTCTGAGACTAAAAAATCTGAAATGTGGGACCTACTGGAGCATTTACCACCTGCTTATAACCCACCTCTGGTAGCGCCTAACTCATCTCCTCAAAATCCGGGGAATCAGAGATTGGAGGAGGTGACAAACCCCTTTCCCCAAGAAAAGAGTCAGGAAACACCACCACCACCACCCCTGCCCCCCCAGAAACCATGGCTAGTGCTCCCCCTCCAAACACATACCCCCAAATTGAGCAAAGAAATAGAACAGTCTCAGAGAGACTTTTTACGTTTTCCCTTAGCATTAGGAAAAGAAAAATCTGAAAGAAGCGGGGGGAAGGGTACAGAAAAAGTTTTCCCCTTGTGAGAAGTTCTCACAGTATGGGAAAAGTGGGAAATGTAAGTACCCTGTTTAATAGTAGTACAGCAAGAAGTTTTAAGAAAGAAATGAAATCTAACTGAAGATCCTATAGGATTGGCTGATCAGCTCAATCAGCTTTTAGGGTCAAACTTCTATTCTTGGCCAGGGAATAAGTACCAGCAGAACAAAGATTCCCTAAATGCTGATCCCAATTGGGACAATAATAATCTGGAATATAAAGTTAACATGAATGATTTAAGGGAGCTAATAATACAAGGCATAAGGGAAGCCGCTCCCAAATCGCAAAACTTTGCAAAAGCATTTGAAACACAGCAGGAAAAATATGTGACACCGCCTGCAGTTCTGCAGCAGCTGAAAGATCAAATGAAAAAATATTCGGGAATGGATCTTGAAGACCCTCTGGCCCAGGGACTTTTCAAGGTCCATTCTGTCACCAAGGCACGGCTGGATATCCAGAAGAAAAAAATTACAGAAAATAGATTGTTGGAGTGAAAAAACATTGCAAGATTTGTTGAGGGAAGCCCAGAAACTATATGTGAAGAGGGAGGAGGATAAGCAAAAACAGAAAGCAAAGATGATGGTTTGGGGACATGGACACATGGGGAGATAGCAGTGGCAAGAGTTCTGACCAAACGGAGCAGGTAGAGGAAAAGGCGGTGCGGCCCGTTATTAAAACAGAGAGACGTCCAAGGCTGCGTGGCGGGGAAAGCCGGTCACTATCCGCGGTAAAGGGGTGTCGGAGCTGGCGGAAGGAGTGCACAAGGCTGCACGTACACTTACGGGCGTGAAATGGGATGGACTGGAGCTCGAGAGAGCCCGGGAAAGCGGCTGCCCTCTCCCTTGCCTCTG
>NW_010409297.1:4057-4602 GCF_000710305.1 Buceros rhinoceros silvestris
CGCTGCGAGAGGAACAGAACCCGGCCAGCTGCCGCTTCTGCAGTTTTGGCAATCACGGGGTGGGAGCTAGGACCCTGCAGCTCCTCCCGCTCCGCCACAGTCCAAAGATACCGGTACATCTCAGTCCCCCGCGGTGGTTAACCATCTGGAGACAAGGCAGATAAAACGCAGACTGCCGCTGCGAGAGGAACAGAACCCGGCCAGCTGCCGCTTCTGCAGTTTTGGCAATCACGGGGTGGGAGCTAGGACCCTGCAGCTCCTCCCGCTCCGCCACAGTCCAAAGATACCGGTACATCTCAGTCCCCCGCGGTGGTTAACCATCTGGAGACAAGGCAGATAAAACGCAGACTGCGGCTGGGAACAGGGTATAAAACTTCATGTACTGCTTCGTCAGACTGTGCCTACTAAACCAGACACACGGCCTGGCAAGAACGTAATGGGTCTGACCCGAGTCTCTTTCGCGACGTTTTTGCTCATAACCTACACTACCGCTTCTGCTGGGAAAACAGTGAAGGGCTCGTTGCTCCCCTCAGCCAAAGCCACCG
>NW_010409298.1:0-319 GCF_000710305.1 Buceros rhinoceros silvestris
TTAATTTAAAAAACAAAAATGCAATTTATCCTGCCTATCGCTGAGGTCGCTGCGGCGTTTTAGTTTCTCCAATGGTACTTTAGCTGTTGAGCGCCGGTTACAGCCTGTATCGTCGACATGCCTCTGGCTTCTTTAGGAATAATTTTATATTTATTTAAAAAAGTTTAAATTATGTTTTATGTCATTGGGCAATACTCAGTCAGTTCTGCTCCCTTCTTGTCATGGATGAAATTGGGTCTTGTCCGCCTTCCCAGGAGGCGGTTTGCTCTGAAGTGGCACTTTAAACCAGGCCATACGTATTTATTAGGGGGTGTGTGGA
>NW_010409298.1:437-895 GCF_000710305.1 Buceros rhinoceros silvestris
TTATGAGGGGGTGTGTGGTGGGGGCCCTGCAGCCATGCACGGACACAGCGCGGGAGCAACAGCAGCTGGCAATGAAGGAACGCCTCGTGGAACCGACACGCGTCGTGGACAGTTAGAAACCGCGCGCCCGGCTCCTAATTCACGCGCCAGGGCAAGTGCGGCGCTGGGGGCCGAGGCAGGGACCGGGCTGAGGGGCCAGGCCGAGGCGTAGGTGCCAGGCCGAGCTCAGTGGAGCGCCGGGACTCCGAGGGACTGGTGGCTGTCTCCTTACCCGGACTAAAACCAGGAGTGAGTTACTGCCGCTGACAGAAAACCCTTGACCAAGGGTGGCTTTAGGGACCATCGGCAGGGAGGGGCAGGGGAGGGGCGATGGCACCCGGCCCAACGGGACCTCGCCTGGGCACCCTCGTCCTGGGCCCTGTGGGGGCAGCAACAGCCACACCAGACCCTGCGCCTCT
>NW_010409298.1:1062-2077 GCF_000710305.1 Buceros rhinoceros silvestris
CGGGTGAGGGGGTGCGTGGCTGCACAGAGCTGCCGGCACACAGTGACGTAACAGGGTCCGGCGGTGACTTGGTGAGCGCTCGCCGTACCCTGGTCACAGACAGATGCGGAGCACGTGGGAGCTGCCCCTCTGCTGGGGGAGGTTACGCAGGCGTTGAAACACAGACCATCTGCTGGGCAAAAGTCCCCACCAGTGGCATTTTTTGGAGTGCTGCGCTGTGAAGTGGGACAAACGTGGACGTTTGTTTCTGAATCCACAGACCAAAAGATGAGCTCTGAGTCCACTTACCCACTCGGAAGATGCTGTCTCTGGATCCTTGGTGCTCAACACACTCGTCCTGGGGCAGAGTCCCCCCGGGAATCCCGCAGGACATAAACAGCCCAGACGTAGGGGGCCCGGCGATGGGTGGCGAGGCTGGGGCTGCTTGGGAAGGGTGGCAGGATGCTGCGGGAGGGGTGTGGCAGGGGCTGTCTCCCCACACCATCACTTACTGTCTCCAGCATGGCCTTTACCATGGTCCTCACAGCAGCCACACGTGGCGCTTCTCCGAGACCTACCCCGGGGTGGAGGTTGACATTAATGTGCAATGAAGTGACAAGACGGGAGCAGAATAACGGAGCTTTGGATTTGAAGTGATTTTTTTGTTTTGTTTTTCATAAATTATTTATTCTTTTTTTTTCCTCCTTCTGTAAATATATTTATTTTATTGTGAAGCTAACACCATCTGGATTGTAACATGTACAGAATGTATGGTAGGAATGTATTCTCTTGTAGGAATGTAAATCTGTATGAAAAAGGGGATGGGAGCCAGATTCAGCGAGAAGGAATTGAGTTCCAGTCCGGATACGCCTGGGTCACATTTCCACCCACCCACCGACCCACCCACCCTTTTTCTGCCATGGGTCTGGTTGTTTGAAATATGCAAAAAAGGCGTGGACGAGGGACGGTTTAATGTTCAAAATTAGGCCTAGACAGGCTCCTACCCCATCGGCTTTTCGAGACGGGCCCCCCTTTG
>NW_010409298.1:2186-2611 GCF_000710305.1 Buceros rhinoceros silvestris
GGCCTCCTCCCCCATCGGCTTCTCGAGACGGGCCTCCCTTGGCACTGCTGGAATCTGCGGCGGGAGCCAGGCGCGAACGCAGCCACCTCCCTCCTGCCAGCCTGGTAAACGCTGGGAAAAAAGCAATCGTTACTCTTGATTTAAGCCCGCACGGGAAGCCCAGCTGAAGACCTGGCGCTAGATGGCTGAAGAAGGTCGTGGGATGTCACTTCCAGCCCCAGAAGCTGTGACAGAGCTGACATCACCTCGTTGCCGGGAGGTCAGGCCAGGCACGAAGACCACACTGCGCGCTGAGGGTGCATGTGCCCACGTCCAAACTACCCCCCTTGCTCCACGCGCTCAACCAGCCGGTCCCTGGGCACCGCAGTCCCCGACGGCACCACACAGCCCAGTGTGCAAGGGAAGGAGGACGTCCCTCTGAGAGA
>NW_010409298.1:2794-3588 GCF_000710305.1 Buceros rhinoceros silvestris
CTGGTGCGGCCGGCAAGGAGAGCCAGCCGGGGGAGCCAGCGCCTGACACAGTCTGGGACCTTGGGGAAGGTCGTTTGGTCTGTCCTCGCTGCTGTGTGGGAGCAGAGCCTGGGCGGTTTAAAACCGGTGGTCTGAATCCAAAGTTTACACTTTTATCACCATTGAGTTGAGTCAAACCGTCCTGGCTCCTGTCTGACAAATGGTTTAATCCACTCCAGCGTATTGTGAACTTTCTGTTCTTGTTACAGGGTTTCTGTCGGGTTTGGTTTGGGTTTAGGGTTTGGTTTTTTGTTCCCTCCCCTCCATCAGGTTTCAGTATCCTGCTTCTGTGCAAGTTGCTTTTAGTGCTTCTATTAATTAATGAGACTGAACATTTTAACTGAATTTCATTCTGTTTTAAGCACTTTTTCTGAAAATAAGCCTAATGCAAGTTCTGGAACCTCTTTAAAAAACAAAAATTGCAGACAAAAAATCTCAACCTCGACTCCTAGTTCTGAGCATCATCCATCCTAGCGCCAAGATTCTGGAAAAGGTGTAAATAGTGTGACATGTTCAGTGCATGGTTGTTTGAACAGGGCTTGTTATTGTCAAAAAAAAAAAAAAAGAAAAGAAAATGGAACCTCTTTAAAAAACAAAAATTGCAGACAAAAAATCTCAACCTCGACTCCTAGTTCTGAGCATCATCCATCCTAGCGCCAAGATTCTGGAAAAGGTGTAAATAGTGTGACATGTTCAGTGCATGGTTGTTTGAACAGGGCTTGTTATTGTCAAAAAAAAAAAAAAAGAAAAGAAAA
>NW_010409299.1:0-403 GCF_000710305.1 Buceros rhinoceros silvestris
CAGCGCAGGTGGCCCAGAGTCAGGACCTCTTGTCTGTGCCCGCTTTGCCTCCTGGATGGAAAGGAGAGGACAGTCCTGTGGAGGCCTGTCCCCACCCGGCAGGCAAAGGAAGACTCTGTCCCCTTGCTGGGATGTGAGCGGATCCAGTGGCTGCCCAAACCCCTCACCTGGTACCGTGGGGTGGAGGCAGAGGGGTCGTCACCGGCGAAGAGCGACTCTGAATCGTCCACCTGCCCAACGCGAGCAGAGGGACGGGTTAGGGGGCATCTGGCTCCTTCCCTGGGCTCTGGCGTTCCAGGGCCAAATCCAGCCTGGCGCTGGCTGCCAGGGCTGGAGCCTGGACCCCCTGCACTGCACGGGACCCCAAGGGGCATCCTCGGGGGCAAGTACCAGGAGGCGGCTC
>NW_010409301.1:0-1161 GCF_000710305.1 Buceros rhinoceros silvestris
AGCAGTGGAGTCTCTGTTAGAAGCATCATCACCCTGTAAATTGGTGACACGTTCTGGCTTATGATAGTACTTTCTATCTTTTCTGTCTTTGAAACCTTCTAGAAGTTCTGTCTACTGATCATGTAATCTCCCCACCACTCTCTGGTACCCACTAGACCTCGACGGTGTGCATTCCAAGAGACTTTGTATCCCATGAAATCCCAGAGCTCTCGTGCAACTGAAATAGTGGTATGCCCTCGGTCAACAGCAATTTGTTCACTGTGTGTCAGCTCATTCCCCACGAGGACAGCATCGCCCAGTGGCAGAGCCCAGTGCCTGTCACACAAAGGTGCAGAGCTGGCAGATAAAAGTGAATGTGGGCTTTTCTTTTTTTAAAGCAGAGTTACAGAGTCAGAGTGACATCCCTTTGTCTAGGTTGCACCTCGCTGTACAGCAAATGCAACACATCAATTGCTGATGTTATCAAAGGAAATAGCATTTCCAGCCACGTGGGAAATATTGTCAGCAAAACAGATGGATTCACATAAACAGCAGCAGAAGGCGCATAGGAATATTGAATCACGGCTTTTTATCCCCTGTCCCTTTCAAATGGTCCCTTTCCAGTACTCAAGCTGCTGTGATAAATACCTCCTCCCCTTCCTGCATTCTTGACTATTGGGAATACACTTTCTGTGATTTTCTGAGCAGGGAGGAAAAAAATTAAAGCAGAGACGCCTTCATTTTTAGTGGTTCTGGTGTCAAGCCATTAGCTTGCCCTGCAGTATCAGGCATTGCTTTGAACATCTCTGTAATATAACAGTGGCTGGTTTGCATCAAGGTGCTTCTCAGTAAAGGCAAGGTATTTGAGAAAAACACTGAATTAAGTGTCATTAACAAAAGATTAGCAGCAGAAATGAATCAAAGGAAGCAAGATCAAAATCACTATAAAGTGAGTAACTAAAACAACAGGAAAAGTCCTTCCCGTTCAGACCTATTCAAGTCTAACTTCAATCAAAAGTGAAAATGAGTCTTCTGTACCTTCGGAGAAACGAGAAGAGCAGTGTCTCTACTGGCTTTACAGTGATAGGCAGCCCTATCACAAAAACAGTTGCTCTTGATTTTAGCGAAGGACAGTGCAAGGTTATAGGTTTGGATAATTGTCCTGGGTTCAACATGGAGGAA
>NW_010409302.1:0-354 GCF_000710305.1 Buceros rhinoceros silvestris
GTAGCGGTTTGTCATAGCAACCGCCGGTCGCGGCGCTTCTTGCGGGCCGCCGGTGGGTCGTCTCGGCTCCTGAGGGCTCGTCTCGCTGGGGACCTTGGGTGGGGTTGGAGTCCCTCAGTTTGGCGTCGTCTCCGTGCACATCTCCTCCGCGCCTGGCACGGCGGGCGCTGAGGGACTGCTGCTGCATCGCCGGTGTCACGGTGCGGCGGCAGAGGCGGGGGCCGGGGGGGGGGGGATGTTACCCCCGTGCCGAGCTGCCCTCCAGTGTGGTAAGGCACCGGAATAATAGTAGCGGCGTGGCCAGTGGCACTAACGGAAGCAGGGGCAGGTTTGCGGCCGGCCCTTGGGGACCGC
>NW_010409302.1:523-1282 GCF_000710305.1 Buceros rhinoceros silvestris
GAGCTCGGGGCTCCCTGCGTGTTTCTGAAAGGCAAGCTGCTTCAGGGCACCCCGTCAACCTCGGGTGGCCGCTGAGGTGTTCGTGCTGGCTGCCAGAAGTGGTATAATGGCCGCATGGTTTTCTGTCTGTCTCCTTTATGCTTTTCTTTTTCCTGTAACTTGAAGAGACCTCTTTTTAATTTTTTTTTTCCTCTCCAAAAGGCTCTTGTTTGTTGAGGACAACATATGCCAAGGTGGGAGACGAAAAACCAAAGTTGTGATTTTTTTTTTTTTTAGTGAAGTCGTATGTGTTATTTGCATTACTGCACTAGTTACGTTGACCTGTGTGCTGCCACTGTCTGAGCTAGTCAACTTGTGAGCCTTCCATCCTGGATGGCAAACAACCTCTCTACTGCATTAGACCACCAGTAGGTAATTCCTGAGTATCATTTGTTGCCTTTTGCTGTACAACCTCAGTTCATAGGATTTACTATATTGTGGTCAACAATACCGATATAACCTGTTGCAGATAACACCATATCTTGCCTTATCTGTTGATATGTTTAGAGCCTATGTATTGGAAGAACTCGTAGGCCCGGTGTCACTTGCAAACAGTTGCTGTCCTGATCATAAAATAATGTAAAGCTTTAGTTACTTGTTTGCTGCGTAGATAGTGCGTGTATTATGGTTTGGTTGATGTGTCTTTTTTTCAGATCGCTATGAAGGCTTTGTATTGTCAGCAGAATTCACCTGGAGAGGAAATGACATTTATTTTCCAGG
>NW_010409302.1:1377-4454 GCF_000710305.1 Buceros rhinoceros silvestris
TTCTGATCATAATAGCACTATTAATCATTCAGTGGAAGAAGAGCGTGTGGCTAAATGCCACAAGGGAATTGAGACACATAACTATTCGGTAGACTTAAAAAAGAACTGGTGTAATTCTTGCACATATGGGCAGGTAAAGGAAAGTAGGGGGTGTTCATTTTACTGTCATCATGAAGCACTTGGCAAGACCAGAGCTAGATTTCTCTGTGCATTTCAGGTGTCCATAATTTAAAAACAAGTTTTGCCGGCGTAACAATTGAACCCTGACTTCACATGGATTCACATCACCTGATTGGATTTTCTGGTCACTGAAAAAGCGTTTGGAGTGTTCCTACTGTTATTTTCTTTCCTCTTTCAAATTCTTTGCTCTTGAGATCACAGTGCAGCCTTTTTCTCAGAGGCATTGCTAAGTCTCTTTTGTCTAGCTACCTATTTTCCTACATCTTAAAGGAACGACAAGAAGATGACTATTTTTCTTTCAAATTTAGCTGAAAATATTGTGCTAAATGGTTTTTGTCAGTTTGATGAAAACATTAATTGGATGGTCTGTACACATGAGCTTGTGGCATGAGGCTAAAATAAGATGTCAGTGAGTATGTGTTGATGCAGTATGGGTGTGTGAACCCTAGAAAAAATGCTTACATGGTTTTGAGAATGTGAACCTGCGTTCTTAAATCTCTTATAGGAACAAAAATAAATTACTATAGATACCTACGTATACCTGTGTAATATGGAGACCTCAATATACCTATGAGCCACATAGTATCGAAATGAAACAACATAGTGCTGGTGTGAATCTTGCTTGAACAGCTGCAGAGTCCCTATACAGAAGCACATCTGATGAACTGCCTGAAGAGAACAATATAATCAGATGGGTGATTTTGATACAACCAAGTTGCTTTTTCGTGGGGCAGTCTTAGATCTACATTAACTGATTTTGAAATTGCACTTTTGATGAAAAGGTTTGTTCACCTTTCAGCAGCATGTTTTTGTTCTCTTTGTAATGTTTTTAGGAGTCATGCAGCTGTAAGGTGAGATGGATCAGCTTACTTGTCCAGGTGAAAACTAGTAATTTGTTACAAGTTAGTTCACATCATTGTGATGGGTCCATGATTGCTAGCTCCAGCACAAAGGAGAGGGTGGTAATACATAGATGCTGGCAACAAGTGAGCCAGACAGCTCTGATACAGGCTTAGGAAAGATAAAGCAGATCTCGAAGCTGCATTCCAGGGCATAGTCTTCATCTGCCTAATTGTCTATTTAAATCTCTTCAGACAGGAACTGATTCTGCAGGTGTCTCTGTCATGACCAATGCCATGGAATCCTCATCTTAAATTAAAAAAAAAATATATACTGAAAAAAGTTAGGAAAAGGAAAGCTAGTTGGCTGAGGAGACCTTAAAAGAACAGAAGGTGGATAATGAAAAGTCAATACCTTGGATGAAGAATTTCCATAGTAAACCTTTCTTACATGGTGCTTGGTCAATTCCTGATGACATATTAAAATTATGAAGGCAGGAGGCAGTTAACAGCACAAACATTTCATTGTCTCTTTTTGGTTTTAAGACTTGTATTCTTTTATAAAGAAAAGCAATTTTATTATGTGCATTGTAGCAGTTAATTGAGCGATGCATACCAAAAGGATAGTTCCAAAAGACAACATAAGCTTAAGTTTACATAAACTACGTAAGTCCCTTAGATTCTAACTTTTTTTTAAAACTAGAGACACAGTATTTGTATAGCTCAACAGATTAATGACTTTTCTGGTTTGTGGAACAAAGAGTGAGAACCTACTTTGGTTTGTCTGAGGAGCAGGAGGTCAGTCTGACTGGCAAAATGCCTTGCAATTTTGAAGGAACAGCATGCATTTAACTCAGCTGGGGTGAGAAAAAGTTCAGCTCAATATTCCATGGACAGAGGTTACTGTTGTGTTGCTAAGCCTAGAAGAAGAGCAACAGCTGTTTTCTGGGAAGAATTTTAAAAAATAAATCACAGAAAGCTCAAGCAAACATCTTAACTTCAGAAGCAGAAATAAAGCTCCCCCATGACTTTCAATTTCAACACGCATCTACGCTGCAGACTACTATATAACATGAAGATACATTATTTTGCCTCCAGTACCTAAGGTAGCTCTTCAAGAGCTGTGTGGAGTCAGCAGTCCAGAACTCAACTTGGCTAACTAAATACCTTAAAGGAGCAGTACTCAACTACTTAAAATCATTTCAGATATCAATCCCCAAACCAAAACTTGAAATAGTAAGGGGAGGCTTTATCAGTAGAACACTTCTGTATGTGAGGCAGCCATCATCTGTAGGAGTTAACACTAATTCTTATCAGTGCTGTTTCTTTGACATCATCTGGACTACTTGAGTATTTACCTCAGTAAGTTTGTCAGGACAGATGTCAAACACTCATGTCAAAATTCTCTTAAAACTCTCCAATACTCTTCCATCCGATATAACTCTAGTATTAAAGATTCTGCTTCCTTCTATTTGTTAGGCAGACACAAGAGGGGTAATTACATACTAAAATTGTTTCAGATAACGGTGTGATATTTAACTTGCAGATAAAAAAGAACAGTAATGAAACAGTAAAAGAAATGAAACAGTAAAAGAAAGAACAGTAGAACAGTAAAGAAAAGTAATGTCAGTGTCTGTTGAGGTTTAGTAAGGTCTAGTGGTCAGTCTGCAGTAGAAATATACATGTACTCAAAATGGTGTTGTAAATCCATTGTGGTATCAGTTCCCTTTTCGTTGACTACAGAGCAATAAAACAAGGACGCTGTGAAAAAGCACTTTCAAGAGCTTGAGAGGATCCTACTAACACATTCATGTTGCACTGAATAATGTAACATCTGTAAATTTGTCCTAGGAAAACCTTCCTCCTACAAGAGACAATGACGTGAAAGTACAAGTTAGAGCCTGTGCATTGAGCTGGATAGATACAAAGGTATTTGCTTACTTTTTTTTAAATAAAAGCTAGAGATGTTTACAGTTTCTGTTGAAGATCTAAGCCAGGGCCTTAGCTGGTAATTGGCACAATTCCCTTTATGCCATCTGAGGATACGGCTTTCCTGCT
>NW_010409302.1:4555-23759 GCF_000710305.1 Buceros rhinoceros silvestris
GAAACAGAGCACAGGATTGATGTGGTATTCTTGCGCATCTCTTTAAGTAAAAGGCACCTGTAATTTGGTTTCTAATTTATGGGGAAAGATCAGTTGTCATTTGTGAGTTCTCTTACAGTAAATCTCTTTTATAATCTTCTGTATACTGACTTTGTCACAATTTGACTTGCCCGTTAATAACTGGGGGTTTTGGGTTGTTTTTCTTATATGCTTCTAAATTTAAATAGAGAAAATCAGTGCAAAGGTTTTAGTATTAAATGAGGAACGTGTGTACTTTTTCCCCCCAGATAACGTTTGGGTAATGACCCAACTTCCTTACTCTGAATATCAAACACTGTAAGATGATAATAAATATGCAAATTTGGAGCCTTAGTAAGAATGTTGTAACCATTATTTTCATTAAGCTTCTGTCAGAAATTAAACTGGAGAAGGAGCTTCTACCTGCTGGTCGAGAAATTTCTGGTGTTGTATTGGAAGGTAAGGTAGTGTAATTGTCTTGAGAGGGTATGGAGTGAGAACTAAGGTCCGGTAATCCAGAACAAATAAATACCGTTTGTGTGGCACACCTTTAATAGTAGGAAGTATTTGCTTTCTTGACAAGGCTTTCCCTAAGTCAGTAATGATACTGAAATGCAAGTTTAGAAAGAAACTGTAATATCTGTTCTTTCAGAGTTAAAAAAAAAATACAAACTTGCACGGGAGATTTCTAAATTAAATGTACTGAGGTCTTAAGATACTACCTGCACATGCTATAACAATCTTTATCTGTGAATCTTACAGTGAAGCATTCAGGAGTTTCATCAGTGTTTCATTCACATATCCGCCTTTGATGTGTAGTTTAAGGCCTGGATCTTTCAGAAACATATACATGTGTGTACTTGCATGTAACTGTTTGTGGATGGGGTGCCAAAATTTAGTGAATTAAGCATTTGATTTTGATATGTGCATATTTAATAGAAAAAAAATGCTAGCAAGGTATATTTTTAGATTTGGAAGCTAGTGATAAATGGTGTTTTTTCAAATGCATGTTCAATTTCAGCAATAAACATTTCTCTTCATACCTTCTTTCCTCCTTTTCATATATTCTTCATGAGTTGGAAGAAAGGTGACCTTTTTTCAGCCGGGTGATGAAGTGGTGGGTAAGTTAATGCTTGTTTCCTTTATAAACTAACACAATTAGTAATCTTTTTATAATGAATGACTGAGGTTATAATCTTTGCTAAAGCTACAATTAGACATATATTTTCAAAGATTCAACTAGCGTAACATGAATCAATTCTTTCAAATGATAATTCTATTCTAAAAGTGTTCTCTTAGGGAAGTTTTTTGGTTGTAAGAATGGAAGTTCAGGTCCCCACCTAATTATCTGTCATAGTCCTACCACATTCACCAAATTTTTAGGAATGTACGCCTGGATCTAATGAGCCATGTGGAGTGAGTGTTCTAAAGGCAACCATCTGAATGCAGACACAATTATTCGTATTTATAACACCATCTTGATGCAGTTAGTATCTTTTTATTTCTGTGGATGACACAAACTCTAGACTTACATTTCCTGCCTTCTTGGGGATGATATAAAAACATACTTTTAATTGCTAGTGATTAATCTCTTCTTCAAGCTTACTGAAGACTCTTCAGTTTCTTCTAAATCATGTCAATTCCTGCTTGAGTAAAGAAATCAGAAGTGGTCATAACTTAAACATGCAAGTAGGTTCACCAGTTCTACTGGATTTTCTGAGTTGCCAAAAGCAACACACGTACTCAGGTGTTCTGTTAAATAAAAGGCCACATTTAAAAAGAAACAGATTCAAGCTGCCCATATTCCAGAATCTTCATGTTTACTGCGTGTTAAGAGTTCTTGAAAGTGGCCTGTTTTCCCCCCAGCTTAACCACAGTAAGTCCATGCTTTATAATCCTGCTGTGATGTTATTGTCAGAGAAGACCATCTGAAGGGCAAGTGGTAATCGTTGTACTTCTTTTGTTTGCTGTTTAAAACACATTTCCAGGTCAAAAATCACACAGAAAGTGTTTGGGGATTTGGTTTTCCTGGTAAACCTCTAGCAGACCTTTCATATCATTAACTTAAATCTAATGAAATAAAATGTGTGATTATTATTTTTTATTCACAACAGAAGGTATACTCCTTACAGCTGGAAAATAATATTCCATTTTATGGGGTACAGAAGTGGCCTTGCTTTATTTAATAAAGTAGAACAGTTATGGCCAGGCATTTTCTGGTCTTGCATATGAATGAACTTTGAACTATGAATAGTATTGTCATTGTGAACAGTATTGCTCATTTGGTTACATATCTTCCTGACATATGCTACATCTGTTGAATATTTTAAAATTGTGTTTCAATCACCTTCCATTGCAGTTGAAGGAATACAGTTCCAGTAAGTAGTTAGGGAAAAAAAATCCTCTGAAAATATGTGAAGAACCTGAGATGTCTAAGTGGTGGAGGGTTGGGTGTTGGGGCTTTTTGTTTTTTTACAAAAAAGCCTGTCCTTTTATCAAAGAATGTAGTCCTGATATATCCTCCTTACTGACTTTGACAGTACAGTCCTTATTTATGAATTTACTCTTTGTCATGTAAGAATCGTACTGTGCTCACTGGAAGTGCTTAGTGTTTTAAATCATTCATCTATTCCTAAAATTATACCAAGAGTAGTTTATTTCTTTCAAAGTTTTTCTGATCCTTCTTTAATCTTTCAGGGGAGATTTCTTTGTCTATATAATGTATCCTTTTACACATAATTGTTTGCTGAAGAAAAATACAGTAGGAAAACATCAAACCAGCCAAAAATCTTTTGTTTTAACATACATTCTTGACATCCTTTCAAAGTTGTGGCCAATTTTATTTGTTGTTCTCAGAAACTTTTAGCAATCAGTTATGTTCCTCATTAAAGTAAGTGCAGGGAGAAATATTCTGAGAGTTAAATTGGCCCCAAATACTTGGAGACACAAACCTAACTACAAACCTACCTGCTTAGGTTTACTGGTGGTTAGCCAGTTTGTGTGTCAGTTCTTCCATATGCCCTGTTACTGAATACGTAAATAATCAATGCACGAAAGCCCTATGCTATGGAAAGTACTTCTGGCAAATAAGGTGAAAAATCTAATTTTGTTCTTGTATCACATGCTTGATGTGTATAGCATACATAAAATAAGTGTCTATACTTCCTGTTGGAGCTTCTGTAAGCATTATGAGGTATACTAAGGGGCATGGTTCTTTAAAGTGTCCTGTGTCTCTCCCTTACTATAAGGGTCGTGTTTTTGTGAATGGTTTTAGAGACCCTGAAATTGATGTGAGTTGACACCAATGTGTAATGACTTCTTGGAGGCTGACTTCAGTGTTAGGAGATAATGTGACTTGTTCCTGAACTTCTGCATTTGTCAAGAAAAAGAAAGTCTTCATGTATTATTCATTCTGTGGTTTGCTTTTTCTATAGTAAGATGTTAGAATGCAAACTGGTTTAGGTGCCAAGGCTGGTTTCGTTTGCTGTAAGGAATTTTTCTTAACGTTTGAAATACGACTTTGTATTAATTATCAAAATCTGACTGAAGCTTCAGGAGAGAAGATACATTTCTTGGGGACATTCTTGCATCCATGTTTATATTTGTATGCTAAATTAAAGGATTAGAGGATGGCTTAAGTTATGAAAGTAAGACAGGATTGATAGTGACGTTCTAAGAAAGTGTGTTCTGTTCTGAGATTTTTGACCTTCGTGAATTATTTCCTAATTGCACAACTGTTGCTGTAGATAGCTGCTTTAGACTTATTATTCTATAGATAATCCCTTGAGAGATCTGCAGATGTATACAAGCATTGTAGGGTAACAATGTTATAATAGGAATTGTGAAAGACTGGAATCAGCAGCCAAATATGCTGAGAATTTTAGCCCTTGTTTTGTCTAAATGGAATATAAGATTTGGATGGGAGAGGGAAGGAAATACGGTTTTACTGGGAACAGAGGGTACATATTGGATGCCAGAACTTACTGTTTATGAATCTCCTTCTTTGGCCCGTGGAGGAAAAAAGCACTGTTAATGACTGGGATGGATTTCTTCTTTTTTTGTCTTCTGCCCGTTCTGTGTTTGCTTTCTCTGTCTTCTGTGGGTGGGCTTTTTCCTTCAGTTCCTCTTCTCTGTGCCAACTTTTTAAATCTTACACTCACTCATTCTTGTTCTTTCCGTGCTTCTTTCTGTCTCTTTTTTGTGCCTTTGCTAAGAACACACATACAGGCATCAGGATGGAAGTGTAGAGGTATCTTGTTATGTGGCTTGATCTGTGCCCATCTGCAATATGAGAGCTTAATTTTCTTCTTTGTTAGCCAATAGGAGCACACATCAGAGCAAGAGCAGCATGAAATGAGTTCAGACATGACCTGACAAAATTTAAGCATGCAGGTAGCAAAAAGCACTCAGTAGGGTCCCCATTCTTTCTCTCCCCAACCCTGAAATGCTGTTTGGAACCAGTTTGTGTACTGTGCCCATAGAGGTTACAGGCTGTTACCTTACCAAATTTTCTTAACCTGTCACGAACATGACAAGAGGGCAAGTGAACCACAGACCAGGTGGGACTAGCAATGTCATTAGAAGCTTGGGTTTGGTTTTAACACATGCTTGTTTCAAATTGAAGGTCTCTGTTCAATTTTTTTCCAGGAATTTTGCCCCTGGATTCTGAAGAGTCTGGTCTCTGTGAAGTTATTCTAGTTCATGAGCATTATTTGGGTATGTAGGTCATATATTTTGCTAATATTTTAATTTACTGTATCTTTAGACTTCAGTTTCCAATAAGGAGCTAGATAACTAGGACCTCTGGACAAACTTGTTCTGCATAAGTCAGACATTCTGTCTACTCCACCTGCTTTGAATACTATGTACTTTCAAGGGCTTTTTCTTTGCTGTTATCGTTTAATGGGTTAATGTTTTGCCTAAACCACACAAGCTGACTCTTTTTTTTTTGCCTTCTAAGTTCCCTTTTTGTTGCTTCATTGTCTTTGTACTTTTCCCTCCCCTCGTAAGTCACAATATTAAATGAGGAGAAAATTGCTTTTTTCCTCACTTTGATTCAATCCAGAAGTATTAATTGCGACTGGACCAACAGATGAGATAAAAATTAGTAGACTAATTTTTAACTGGAGAAAAGAATTTTCGGGGAATGAGGATTGGGAAATACCTAGTATTGTAACATTCTTTTCTATTATTGTGAGTTTCCACTTTCATTTTTCTGGGCAGAGAGTTCTTTAATGTGTAGAATACTAAATTTGGGGATCTCTGTGCTTCTCCCAACAGTTTATTGTGTTACTTTGAGCCAGCTACTCTTCTGCTCAAATTAGATCCTATTATGTTTCTGTGACTGTCCAAGAATTCAACCTGTGTAGTCATGAGGTGACTCTTTAAATTTGTTTATACCAAAACTGAATCCCTACTTTTATTGTGCGAAATATGGTAATATGTCCTCACCATGTTTTTTTAATATATATGAGAGGTAAGCAAGTGTATTTTATGTTGACTTGTTTTTGAAGTCTTCCTGACTAGTATGATAGTTTTTGCAAATATGTCATGGATTCATGGAGATGAAAAAATAAGGTTTATTCTTTCTAACACTTAAAAGCACAATTCAAGCAAAATGAAATCTCGAGGTCTGTGCTGCCTTATCACTATTTACAGAAACTATAGGCAGAAAATATTTCTGACTTAATACTAACCTTCAGTAGCTTACTTTGTGCTAAGTAGCATGAACTGGCACACAGAGTGGTGATCCCTAGAATTCTTTTCCAGCACACCGATAAATGACTGCAGCGGGTCACATTGCTTACGTTGTTTCACAGTTTCCCTGATTCAGGATAAACTGTCAATTCGTATGCTTAAAGGGACAGACCAAACTTTTTCAGTCTTTTTCCTTTCTAGTGTGCCCCAAGAGGATTGCACTTCCTTACTTCAGTTCTGTGACAGACTCGCAGCTGGGCTATGATGATTTTCTAGCTTAGTATCAAGGTCTCTGCTGAATCGTGTAAATTGCTTACATTAAAAATGTTGAACTTGTGATTTCTGTTGAGTACTTCATTAACATTACCTCCCCAGGCTTTTAACATGTGGATAGAATGGGTAGTGTCGTGTAGTAAGAAACAAGAGAAAACAGATGACAAATAACATTATCTAGACCTTTTTCTCTCTTAAAATGTGTTATAACCTCCAGAAACTGTTTATACCAATGGATTTCGCCGTAGAAGATTTTAACCTATATGGAAAGAGAATTAGGAACTCCTGGGTTGGAACTTGCATTGTATGTTCTCTGTCAGAAAAGGAGGAGACCTCCTCAGATCATTTCTGTCAGAAGGTTATGGTAGGAAGCGTGTCTCTTTTTTTTCCTGTTAAAATACTGTATTTGCACTTGCTCACAAGAGTGCTGCAGAAGCGAACTGATTATTGTTGAAATACCAATTGCCTCTTCCACTTTGACTCCCTATAGCTGACCTAACACTGCCACAAGCCACATCGGAATATTTTGCCTTTGTGAAAATAGATCACAATTACTCCTGCAGAAGATTTTACTTGTATAATTTTCTTTCATGTTTTAGATATAAATGAAGTCTAAAAAATCATTATTAGTGAAATGTTGGGGACTTGCTGCTTTTTTCTTTTTTTCCCATCTGTTTTGTTTGTTTGGTTTTCCCCAAATTTAGTTCGTAAACCAGAAAAAGTTTGTTGGGTTGAAGCAGCCGGAACTGTTCGCGATGGTGTCCGAGCATACACAGCTTTACACTACCTTTCTCAAGTCTCTCCTGGAAAAAGCGTCCTTGTAATGGATGGAGCAAGTGTAGGTAACAACTGTGCAACAATAACAATTTCAGAATGGAAAGATTACCTAATCTTGCCATAAATAACTGTCTTATCACTAGAACAGTTGGATTTCTTACAACATCCTAAACTTATCAAGCCTTGTATTTTACTCCAGGCAGTACCTTTAACTTAATGGATTAATAGGAAAGTCTCTCCCACGTAAGGCACTGAGCCAAGAATACAGTCCTTTACATGTTGTGTGGGTAGTGAAGAGAGGTAGTTCTCCTCCGGTGTTTTACACTAACATAGTTTTACTCTAAGCCCTCAGGTATAACTGGAGGAAAGTGCCTTAATTTTTTATTCCTTTCCCACCAGTACTTTTAAACTTCTCTTAGATATAAATAATTTTATTTGCATTACTGCAATCTTCATTGCTAATGAAGACAGGGAGCTTGCCTCAGCCAAGATTCATTAGTGTGAATGCGTCTGGGGCTTTTTCCTTGGCAGCATTTCTTCCTTCAACAAGCAAGCAAGCCCAAAGCTACATGTAACAACTGCAGTTGTGGTACATGCATTACTTAAAGTAGAATCTGAATTATTTGGTTAAAGAAGAGAACTAGTTAATTACCAGAAGTTTATTCAGAGCTTCCTAGTCAATGAAAAGACTTTTTTGGACTCACTTCGAAAGAAGCTGATCTATGAATATTCAAATTCTTGGTTCAGATGTGTTTTACTGAAGTTCATTTCTGGATACTCTCCTGAATGTTCTTTGCAATGTAATCTTTCTTAAACAGCATCTAATTGTTGCTGTAAATAAATTCATTGAACTTTTTTTCTTCTGCAGCCATTCGGTACAATAGCAATTCAGTTAGCACAACACAGAGGAGCTAAAGTAATCTCTACTGCATACAGTCTTGAAGACAAGCAGTACCTGGAGAGGCTTAGACCTCCTGTGGGTAAGTTATAATCTTCAGTGCTAAAGAATGTCTCAAAATATTTTACTTTTTTTTTTTATTCTAGAGACTTATTTCAGTAGCTGGAAACTAAAATACAAATTTAATAGTCCAGTTAAAGAGTATAAAATTTTATTTGTACTCCATAGGTATTTGATTTCTGGTTTAGGTGTATTTAATGACAGTTTTATTCTTAATTTAAATTGTAACGACTGACTCTCGGTACTTTCCATCTCACACAATAGTGCTTGAGTGCTGGCTTTTGGCCTAACTACTCAAGAAGTCTTCACTTTATAAAATTGCTGTGGTGAACAGGATGAAAGCATTTGTAAATCACCAGTATCACAGTTTGTAGTCTAGGTACCTGAGCTGGAGTTCAGATGTAATCATATACTTGAGATACAGTATGCATCAGACTCAAATTAGTTCTAATAGTATTTTATCAAGCTGTGTAGCAGCTCAGTTTCAAGTACTGTCATAACTGTTCCTGGACATTAAAAGGCTCTGCATTTTGCTATTTTCTAAATGAGCTTTGCAATAGACATGGTACTTGCATTCATCTATGACTTCTTCCATTTCTCCTCTTTGATATTTAAGTTTTTGGAGATTTTTCCCTCCAAGTAACAGTGCTATCTGGACTATGGAAAAATACTCTATGTGGAAGCTACTAGCATCTTTCCTGAGAAAAATTCTGCTTATTTCAATGCTGCAGAGTAGAGGAAAATAGAAAATTTCTGCATTCAAGCAGGTTCAAAATAAAGGATGGCATTGCAAAGTCCAGTTTGATTACAGCCCATGGACTTTGCTGTACAGTGTACAATAGGTTAAAACTAGGGTCTGATATTTCCCCCTCAAAATGCAAAGACTGCCACAGTATAGTCACCAAGTTTATTTTTCAGTGTATGATTTCTGTTGTCATTCAAAGAAGTATACGTAAGAGCAGCTGTGTCTCTTGTAAGAATGCCTTTGTGGGGGAAAGCATCGTGTAGTCAATTATCACATCTACAGGTATTAGTCACATCAATCAAAATATATACGGGTTGAGATCTCATTACAAAGATAATGAGATCAAGGTTAACTGTCCCCAACTCTGACTCCTTTCTCCTTTGTAGTTTTGCACAGTAATATTGGTAATAATCTTGACTTTCCAAATGGAGAATTAGAGCAGTTTTCAAATCTCCTCTCTTGTCCTTAGTCACTCACTAAAGCCAGCCATTGCTGATATGCAGGTGCACATAGTATTGTCCTTGTGTTCTCCCTGCTGGCTCAAGAATAGTAAGCTAACAGAGGGATGAAATAAGCCAGAGAGCTGCTCTTTAGACACAGAGAGAACAGGGTTCTTGTCAATTTTAATTCCTTTCTGGCTCCCAAGAACAGAACTGGCAGTGGAAGCACAGAGACAACTCAGTGTGCATGTGCATTCTGGGGCTGCACGTTCACACACATCTGCAGTGTTGGGGAGTGATTCACTTCCAGCCTACCAAGTGAGTATTTAGCTCTTCCAGTAGTGGCTTTGGAGTGCTGATAATGCAGCAGGAAGTGGAGTGCTGGGCAAGAGGTTATTACACAAGAGCGGAAGACAGTTTTGCTGTCTGACCACAACGATCTTCAATAGGGAACTGCAAAGTTTTGTGTTGGGAATGTAATCATTTCTTCTAAGACTTGATAGACTTATTTCTCTAGATTTTTATATTACCTCTTTTTTTTTCTTTTTGCAACTTCACTGCAAAAAAGCTGTTTTTTTCCTTTTCTGATTTCAGCAGTCTTTTACTGTAATAGGAGACATTACTGACATCAGAACATAAAGCATTTTTGTGTGTGCTGTTGATATGTAGAGGTTTGTTATGCCAGCTGTGAATGCAGAAGAGTAAACATGCAAGACCTTAGACTTAGCTTTGTAATATTTTATGGGTATATTTTGCTAATGATGTGAAAACTTTATTAGCTCAAAAGGGACTTTGCAATTAATTCTATTATCATAGTCCTGTCAGCACCTCTGAATAGGACTTTTTTCCTTGGCGTATTTACTTTTTGCTGGCATTTTTGAGTTATATGAATGTTAATATAAAATAAATGCTCTAAGTAACCCAAATGAGGCTAGCTAGGTATATCTAAAGTGGCTTCTAATATCTCTGGGTGGAGCTTTTTCAGTTTTGCACTTGTTCAGTGGGGTTTTTGTTTAGTTTTTAACAGGAGACTATCAGTTGTCAATGGGCAGCAGTTTGTGCTATCAGTGTATAGCATAACTAGCTGCTTCATAAAACGGCTGAAATAACCGTCTCGCAGTGAAGAGGCTGCTCATGTATGTGCTTGTTTGACAACAGTAGGAGTTTAGTTTAGCAGTTCTGCAAATGTCTGTGGAACGTAGACATTAGAGCATAAAATTTTAATTTCAAATTTACATCAAATAAAGAGTTATAACCTGGGTACAGCATCAAAAAGAGAAGCAGTTTGAGCGTGAAAGCAAAAAGGCATTGGTTTTGCATTTGGGAACTTCTTGTTTCTTTCTTTCTTCGATTTTTATAACAAATACGATTCCAGTGCCTGAAGTAGAAGTTCCTGTTAATGATTAAAGATTCATATTTAGACCAACAGGATGGGGTCTTTGCGTGTCTTCAGTAATCTCTGGAGTAAATATAATAATAGTATGAAGGAGGGGATTATAACAAATTTTGAAATTTTAATTCCTATGTTTCAGACTGGAGACAGAATGTTACATAAATAATGTGATTAGTTTCTGTTAGAGAACAGAAGAAAAAAAAATATATATATGCACATACATATTTCTTTTGTTACTTAGGTTACTCCCTTCTTTTTTTGGTTTGTTTGGTTTGGGTTTTTTTCTTTAAAACCTATACTGAACTTTCAGTGGATACATTTCTGGTAAGAACAGTAAGTTGGTAAGTGATTTAAAGGCTTTCTTGAGCACGTTCAATAAACAAGCAGAAGATCTTCTGTGTGACAGTTTTTAAACTCTGAACTTACTGGGTAAGAGTAAACGCTGGTAGTAAGTTGTGGATATTGGTATTTCTACTTCTCACCAACAGTGAAAGAAGAGAGAAACTAAGGCCTTTTGCTAATCAGAATAATGTTATTTTAGAAGTTGTGCAAGTCACAGAAGAAGAAACTGAGCTAATTTACAGATGTTTTGTGATAGAAATTTTGCATAAATGACAAAGGGTTGTAGAAGATGATAATTTGTTTCTCGGCCTTTTCCACAGTGAAGACAAATTGTTAGAGCATTTTGCTAGGAAGCGAGCGAGATTTTGATGAGTACTGTTTGAACTATTATATTAAGTAACAAAACTGGAAATTTTTGATTAACAGAAATTAGAAAACAGTTAAACTGATTGAACTATTGCCTTTTTTTTTGATAGCCAGACTTTGAGTCTATTAAACCAGAATTATTCTCACAAAAGTGAAACTATTTGGAGAAACTTTATACCATTTCAAATTGCTGTGTTAAGAAAAAACATTTAACTTCTTGACTGAATTAACTAATAAGAAAAGGATATTATGGTGTTCTCTTTGCATACAGGGAATGTGACTATCATTAAATTAATGTGACATCTTTATTAAATTATGACCATGTGTATTCTCTGTGGCTAGATATTACTACTTCAGTAAAAAAAGATGGATTAATTTGAATGCATCTTGTAATTTGATTGGAAGGAGAAACAAAACAAAACCAAAGCATTAACTAAGTATTTGTTAATATTATTCTTAATGACCAGTTTCTTGCAATTATTATTCTTTTCCTTCCTTCCTTCCCACCCCCTGTGATTAAATTTAAGAAGGTGTACGGCAGCCTTTAGTGGGTAAGTACACATTGCAAATTTGAGTGTAGTCCGTTGTGCTTTAGAAATGTGCCTCCATATTTATTTGACATTATTTCAATTAACATTTTGCTGAGAAGTCTTTTGTCTGCTTAGTTTCTAAATGTTTGTTCTATCTAACAATTACAAAACAAAACTAAAAATCTTAGCTGCTGCTTCTTTGTCCTAGTTATTTCTGATCCTGTGGTTTATCTTTATAAGCATCTGTAAGTATGGTATCACAGATATGAGACGAAAATAAATTAGTGACTTTCAGAAATATTTGAAGATGCGATTTAAATACTTCCATCTGAAGATTTGTTTAATGACCCAGAGAGCCATTTAGAGGTTAAAAACATAATGCAGAAAGTAATATATTAATAAGTTTATCCATGCTGTGAGATAATTAACGATGTTACTAAGCATTATTTTAAAGAAAAGATGGATACAATAAGATTAAAAGACTTGCTGGAATCATAAGACAACTCAAGTCAGCGTCTCATTAAGTGACTGAATTTATTGCATTTTTACATGTTTACTTCTGACTTGCACTGGGAGACAGGGCTCCATGCCGGGGAGAACAGGCTTTTGTTTCCCTCTGATGTGGAAGCAAGAGAAGGGCTCTGCAAGGGACTGGCAGGAAGTGGTGGTGTGGTGGTTTTGATGTAGAGTAAGGGAAGAAAGTTATGCTTGGAAAACTCTCCCGAAGCATTACTGCTGTGGTTATTTGATAGACAGTTTGGAAGCTGGGGGATGTGAAATGCCTCCTTATCTTCTGGCCAGTCTCTTTTGCTTCAGTAACAAGAAGGAAAAGAGACCGGCCAGAACCTGCTATTTCTGAAGGCACTTTTGAAAAGAATACCGAAGAATGAACTTTACAGAAGAATTTCTAATTCTTATAGTGGCATACTTTATTTGGCATAAACAGATTTGTGAGTTTTACTTCTGCATTAAGCTAATACATATTTTTTGGTGTTAATCTTGCGCTGTACTGGAAAATGAAAGAAAAACTATTGGCTGTTTTTTTTTCACTTAGCTGCAAACTTGCTTATAATGCACAGAGAAACTAGAAACTTTCTATTCTGCTCTGGATCTAAACTACATTCTTATCGTGGTTAACCTAACATGCTGCTCTTTCTAGCTCGAGTGATAGATGTGTCAAATGGAAAGATAGATGTGGCAGAAAGCTGCTTGGAAGAAACGGGTGGCCTGGGAGTGGATATTGTTCTAGATGCTGGAGGTATGTAACTGATGAAAATGGGATCTTCAGAGCACCATTAGTTTCGGATTTTTTTAGTATTATTTCCAAGTATTGTAAGTAGTAGCTGTATCACCTCAAACAATTACGTTTAGTTGCTTGTTCCCGTGCAATTTTATGTATGTATCTTTAAAGAACAGATCTCCTTAAGCAAGACCTCTTTAATGTCTCCTCATATCACCCTCTAGTGGAAGCATCTGATACTGTTAGTTATCTGCTAAACTTGTCTGAAATTTTCCTTTATTTAAAAATGAAAAAAAAAGTGTTTAAAAAATAGAGCTGTGATGTCACTGTTTATGCTACCTTATTTTAAAACAAAATTATGCTATAATTTGCTGTGCTGTCAACCTGTATTCTAAAACAATCGTAATAGTTGAAAACTCTGAAGTTACTTTTTTTTAGCTGAAAAAATTGAAAAACTTCTTAGATTTCCACTGAAATGTGTTTAAAGAAATATATACTGAATTCCCTAAATCCTCTGTTTGCTCAGAAGCTGTGTCTCACAGCGTAATTCAGTTGTGGTGCCATTCCAGACAGCCATCTTTCATTGTGTGTATCCATATGCATATACTGCAACTCGTTTGTTTCCAAAGACATAGGACTGTGAAAAATCTCAAGATGTGGTTTTCAGTACCGGAAGAGATGGACATTTCATTCTGAACAGAATTTTATTCTGAGCTCAAAGGAATTTATTCTCCCCCCCGTCTCCTCTTCCTCCCCAGTGAAATTATATAGTGCTGAGGATGAATCGACTTCAAAATCACAGTTGCTGCCTCATAAGCATGATATCATTACTCTTCTTGGTGTTGGGGGACACTGGATAACAACAGAAAAAAATCTTCAGGTAAAGATACTGTGTCACGAAGTTAATTTGTACCACTGTATATGCATGGATGTGTCTGTGAGCTTCTGTTGTGGCCTAATGGTTCCCTACTCTTAAATAACTTCGGGTTTTGCTTAAGAAAATTTTCACATCCAGAAAATGCGATGTATAAAGGATTAATAATAAATGTTTTTATTTTCCTTTGGGGCTCTCTTCTCTGAGATAATAGTAAGTTATGTTAATAGCTTGGCTATTAGGATGTATTTTGTTTGGCTCAGGCTATTGATAAACTTTCACAAGACAGAAAAGTATCATTTAAAGTTGTAAATATTGCAAGTTTGCTAAGTTTTAAGAATCGGCAAGGGCTAGGTTTTTTGTTTGTTTTAACCATCTATATAAAATAACCATTTAACCTTTTTTTTAATAGGAATATGTAATTAACATAGTTCTTCAATTTTTTTTTAAGCTGGATCCTCCAGATAGCCGTTCATTGTTTCTTAAAGGAGCCACAGTCTCTTTTCTGAATGATGAGATATGGAACTTGTCCAATATACAGCAAGGAAAGTATCTCTATATCCTTTCGATGGTCATTTTGAATGCTGACTGCTAATGAGTGGATGGAAGTGTAACTGAGAAACCAGCTAATAGATTCTCTTCTATGCAGTCATGTAACCACAGGCTTAAAGGTCAACACAGTTAAGCATACTGTGTAACTGAAATACAACATAGACTCGGGTTTTAGGCTAGTCTCTGCATTCCTTCTAAATACATGTCTTTATATACTTCATTAAAAGCAGTGCTGAAATAGAAAACATTCCGGAGAAAATGCAGTATTTTGGTTAAGACTGAGTCAATTAATTGAAGATGTGATTATGCATATGATATTGTGGAATATTTTTTGTTCTTCTGGGCAGTAGATGCATAATCTGTAAATCTTAATGCAATCAGTTTAACTGTAAAAGTTAAACTATTTTGGCTTCATAACCTTTATTTGCAATGTTAGGTACATAAAATCTATTGTGAGTGTGGGAAGAGGAATGCCTCCTTCATTGTATTACCTACATTGGCCTAGTAGAAAGCTCACCAGCATGACAATTTCCAGTGGATTGCTTCAAGTAACGGAAGGTTCGTCTGTTTATGTCTTTAAGGACCCTCCCTGTTCTGTACTGCACTGCAGATTATGAGATCTGCTGAATCACTTTTGCAGTTTAGCAGAACAGCAGAGGCAGGTGAGGATTAAGTCATGACATTTGTAAAACGACTAACTGCACTGCAAGGAAGTCCTCCCCTCCTCCACTAAACTGCAAAGCAGATTAGGCAAGGTCAAGCACACTAAGGAGATATTTATGGGATGTGGGCTATCGTGAATCACTTTTTAATTTGGTTTTTTGTTGGATGCTTACTGAGTAGTTAACCACATAAAAGTAAGCTGACTAAACAGTGAGATTTTTCCTGTTGTCCCTTGGGGTATCTTTTATAACAACAGCATGCTTTATTACAACAGGCTTTAAAGCTGAAAGGAAAAATCTGTTTGGGTGGTTTTGGTGGGTTGGGTTTTTTGGGTTTTTTTAATCTGTGTATCTTGTGAAATTGTTGAGCATATGGCAGTAATATCATCTGAAGAAATTGCAAGGTGATAGCTTTCTAAAATGGTTTGAGCTTCAAATACTAACCAGATTGCTCTTAAAATGAAGGAACATTTTTCTTTTGAGTTTCATAAAAAGACTAAATACAGCCTCATCTGTTGCATTGTCATGAATGTTGGTCGTGAACTCAAAGATCCCTCACGGATCTGCATGGTGCTTCAAGAATTTGCAGACTCTGCTATGTTCCCAACTCTATTTTGATTTTTACCTCTGATGTTGGTATGAATAGCAGGGTTAGTTAAGTGGTACCAACGTCTGTCTGTCATCTTCATTCTGCATGAAAAAATGCAGTTGCCATTCTGATTGATTGATGTTGTACCAGGGCAGGCTGCATTTGTCATTCTTAACCCTGTTGCTTTATTTTGCAAAATTCTATTTTCCATATTTAATTTCTGCATATTATTTCAGGAAAGGAGGTTTCTGATACATAAACAAGTGTATAAATCTGATCTAAAGTTTGGCATTAAGGTTGATTGTCCTTTTGCTTTGACCCTGCTGGTTTTGTGTCAATACAGGGCTCTTGCCAGCAAACGTGATTATAGAAAGATTTATCTTCTATAATAAGATATATATATAATGTAATAAGATTTATTATATTTATATGTAATAATTTATCCTCTATAAGATTTATCTGTAATGTTGTTACCTTGACGGTCCTCTTAGATACCCATCTTAGAGGATATAATGGAGAAATTATCAAGTAGCGTTTTCAGGTGAGAGATGCGAATTTTGTTTGTTTGTTTGTTTGCAATTCACCATTAGAAGTAGAAAACTCTTGACAGGGCTGTACTGCAGATTTATATTGGGATGCTCAGGAGAAGATGCCTCAGTTTATATGGAGCAGTTTATGGTCTATTTCTGTTTGTAGTATAGCAGGCTAAGCACCAGGAAATTTGGTAAACCCCCCATGTCAAAATATAACAGAGGCAGCACATTCTTTTCTTGGTGGAGGAAGAGCATATATTTGCCTGCTCAGCAGCGGCTGATTGAGAATTGGTGTTGGCTGAAAAAGAAGATAGGTCTGTCTAATACTCCTCTGAGAAGAGTGAGCTTCACTGGATATGAAGATCCCCATAATAAGGTGGGATGGAAGATCCTTCCCCTTAATGCAGGATAATTGTATTGCTGTTGAGCAAAAGCCTCACCACCTTTTTTTTTTTTCCTGGGTAAGAAGGGTATCTTCAAATTAGCTCGTTTCATGTTTGTTTTAGAGGTCTTCCCTTTCTTCTGTGAACCCAAGCAAAGGTATAGAACTTCTATTTTGTTTAAGGAGTAAAGTTTACCTAGTGAAAGTAAAGTCTATAGTGGTAGTCCTGCAGTATTTCTGTTGATCTAAGCATGCTCGCTGGACGCTTCTGATATATTATTTCATTTTAAGGCCTCAGCTGGATGAGCCAATCCCATTGTATGAAGCCAAAGTTTCTATGGAAATAGTTCAGAACAATCAAGCAAGAAAAAGACAAGTCATCCAGTTCTGAGACACAATTTCCTGATTTCTAAGCCCGTGGAAGACAAAGAAATGTAACGTATTTGAGACATAAATTAGTGAACGCTTTCAAATAATTCTGTAACCAGAATTTAATGATCTTTTGTACCTCAGCACAAATGGTCTGTGAAGCTCCTGTGACTTAAGGAGTTTGTGGTGTTGTTTTTTTTTTCTTTTGGAACCACTTGAGCAGAATGTTCCCATCAGCAACTTCTAAAGAGGAAGTTTTGACATACAAATCTTGTCTGCCCTGTCCCAGTTACAAATGTCAGTAACATCTACAGGCAAACTCAGTTGCTGTTGTTATTCAACCATAAGAAAGGAAAAAAAAATCAGGTTTTTTAGTAGTCTTCCCTTCTCCAGCCCCTACCAACAGTTACCTTTATATTTACCTTTTGCTTTTGACTGCACTGAGACTGAGCATTCTCCGCAGCACATTTGAAATCTTTAATCCATATATAAAAATGTTATTTATTTGAAAGGCAAGCAAACCCATCAGAATTGGAAAGGATGATGGAAGGGAAGGATATGGTATGGTCAGTGAGAGTCCTCCGCAGCCGATTTTCTTAGTTTTAGCAACCAAGCAGTAAACCGTGTAAATCTAGAGTCCATAAGCTGATAAGATCGTGTCATTCAGATGTCTGAGAGACTTTCTGTATGTTGATACTGTAATGTTATCTTCGATATCTTTCCAGTAAGACTTTCCTATGCTGTGTGCTTTCACTTCCCCTCTTTTAACCTCAGTCCTGTGACCAGCTCAGCTCAAATCTGTTTATCCATCATTCTCCATTTCCATGAATCATCTGCAAATCAGCAGCAGGGAAGGAAATGCTGGTTGTCTTTCCTCATAGCATTTGGCTTCCTATTTGCTGTTATTTGAGAGCAAAAATATTTTTTCTGTTCAGCAGTGCTGGTCATTTTCACTGAGTGGATGGCTCAGTGGACGCTAGCACTTTAAACCAGTGTGAGACGATGGAACATTTGAGTGAAAACAGATTATCTAGAGCCGTGATTAATCTGTTTTACATCATTCACCAGACTTCTATAAGGTTCTTGATAAATGATGCAAGGGAAGCATATAAAAGCACGAGTAAATCTTATTTTATGACTAATGTGATGTAATGCAGCCTTGAAAATAAGTGATGCTTTTACTCACGTGTGGACAGACACACGTCTAAAGCACGTGAATCCTGTTAGTTTGACATTTACTCTGAAACTTTGTACCCAGCTGCCTATTTTTCTTCCTGATGTTGTTAATTTTAGCTTACATGTTTGCAAAATAAAGTAAATCAGAGGAAACAAAGTAAGAGTTAAAAAGTAAGGTTTTATTAAACAGAAACAACCACTGACAAAACTGCAGAAGAAAGGTTTTTGTAGTATAGTTTTTATTGGATCTTTTGTTAGATGCTGCTCCTAGCTACATACATGAATACCTCTTGAACCCCACGTACAAGAGACTAAGGCTGTTGCTGAAGTGGTCTTAGCATTTTAGCTGGATCAGGTTGTGAAGCAAATGTCTCTGTACTTTGGGCGTTAGGCCGCCTATTGGTACAGCGTTTAGCTGGCTGAAATGTCTTGGCATTTTCCAATATTCTTTAATAATGGTAGCTTTAGATTTGCATGTGCTTGAACAAGAGGGTTGACGAGGGTCCTGAGTAATGCTTCCTCTTTCGCACCTCCCCTGACAGAAGAAAGCAGAAAATAGTTCTGAGTGTGAAAGCCAGGCTCCCCAGCCCTGGGGGGAAAGTCTGCCAGGGCCTTGCCCATTCCTTCATAGCTCTGACTAGTGGTGTCTCCTCCTCTGCTACCTGCATGCTGCTCTGACAGGGCCATGGAGGCTGCCCGTGGTCTCCTGTAGCACTAGTGATGGTGAGAGGCGTGCCAGGAGCCGGGCCGGCTCAGGGGCTCAGCTCGGTGCCTCTGCTCCGCCGAGCTCCAGCCCCACGCAGCCGGGTGGCAGGTGGATGATGCACAGATTGCCCTCACAGGGCAGCCCCAAGCCTTTGAAAACTGCTTTGCATCTAGATTGGTTTTATAACCCGTTACTGTTTTGTTTAATGGCCTTCAGAGTTGTATTTTGGAAAGGACTATCTGCCTGCCATGGGCTAAAAACTATTGCCCCCTTATTTTGGTGGTTGAGGGCATGGGTGCCTTTCTGCCACAGTCTGAAGTAAAATCCTCCGGTGTGGGCCCTAGCCTGTGCCAGGAACCGCAGTCAAAACTAGTTTTCTACCCAGAGTACGGACAGTGTGCATTTAGTCCGGATACCGCGTTCCGGGATCTTCGCCGGTGGTTTTTGTCCTGGTGCAGCCGTGTGGCAGTATCCTGGGCACCTCCCGGGGACAGGCGGGCCGGTGGCGGAATGGAACCGGGAGATCCATTTACAGCTTCTAGAAGCTGAGGGTTGTTTTTTTTATGTGTTTACCAGCCGAAG
>NW_010409303.1:0-3376 GCF_000710305.1 Buceros rhinoceros silvestris
CTCCTGCTGGACACACTAGTGCTGACACAAGTCAGGATGCTGCTGGCCTTCTAGGCCATCTTCAGCTGCTGTCAACCAACATGTCATGCTGTCAGCCAACAGGGTCCTTTTCCATCAGTCAGTTTCCAGCCACTCTTCCCCTGCCTGTAGCATTGCAGGGGGTTGTTGTGACCTGAGTGTAGGACCCGGCACTTGGCCTCATTGAATCTCAGACCATTGGCCTCCCCCATTGACCCAGCCTGTCCAGAACCCTCTGTAGACTGTTCTGACCTACAAGCAGATTGACACATCCACTTAGCTTGGTGTAATCTACAAACTGACTGGGGGTGCACTCGACCCCCTCATCCAGACCATTCATAAAGATGTTAAAGAGAACAAAGGTGTCAAAGAGAACAATGTCAAAGGACATGTCCTTGCTCTTGGCCTGAGGAAGATAAAAAAACCTGAATATACTTGCTGGCTAGCAGGAAGGACCAAAAAGGGCACACATCAGCTATTCCTCTCTTCCTGCTGCCCCTCTGGTGTGAGAGGCGGGCGAGCGGGGCAAAGCAGGGAAGCCCTGTGAGGTGGAGGCCTGAAAGCGTCTCTCTCCACATGGAAAATGTACAGAGCAGGGGCTGCAAACAGAACTGGGGGAAGCGGTGAGCACCGCACGGGGAGCAAATCCTTCTCTTTGCAAAGCAGCAGCCAAAATACTATGAAGGCTGCACGTGTTGGATAAAAGGTTTTCTCCACCTCAGATGTGTTCTTCTCCCAGCATCTATTTTTTATCTTTTTTTTTTCCTTAACTGCAGCATTGGTGAGCATTGCTAGGGCATTCAGATCCTTCCCTTGGCAGCAGAACACGTGCTCAGCTTCAGAAATGCAGAGTTTTTCCGTAGAGTGAGACATATTTTCATTTACCTGATCACTTACGAGCAAAAGAAATTAGAAGGGAGGGTTTAGTAACATCATGCCTAGCTTGTCCTCTAACAATACAAACCAATTCCTTCCAAAGCCATTTCCAAGCTTGACTTCATCATAGGGCATTTTTCTGTTGTTGGGGTTTTTTTGGTTTTTGGGTTTTTTTATGTGAAAATACTGACCCTTTCATTCTGGTGCCCTGCCCTCCTTTTTGTTTACACTTGTCAACATCACATCTTTCACTTATACATGAAATATTTACACATATATGCTTCTTTCACGTCTACTTGCTGTCTAAAAATTTGTGAAAGCTGTTGAATAATTTTATAAAAGAGCACAATGAAAATACTCTGCTGTTACTCTAAATATCCTGATAATTAACAAATAATAAAAAACATTCAAGTAATATTTTATCTGGGGCTCTCAGAACACAGGACGTGGGAGTATGTATAACCTGTGAGTCCCTCAGCTGCCCTCATCCTTGGAGGTATTTCGAAAGGCTTGTCAAAGCAGGAGAAAACAAGAGGCTTCTCACTTACTGACTATATTTTGTGGGCATCTGGTTGGCGATGTGGATGGCAGCATTTTATTGACATTGAAGATGGCTGCAGAGCAAGACCCAAGACTTTGAGGCTCTTTGCTGGCACTGATCCTGGCTTCACAGGAGACACTTTGCACGCAGAGAGAGGGATGGTAATGCTTTGCTTTGTGTGCAGATGGCATTCTTTCCATTCAGTGGATGCACAGTAACATGGGAGTAATGGATAGCTTGAAGGGTGGAGGCTGTTTGGGGGCAATGGACTTGTCTTTTTCATAGACATAGACTTGAGAGCAGCCCAAAAGATGGAAAGGTGCTACCATCCATTGGGATGACTCTGAATCCAGCACCTACCACTGCTTTCACCATCCAGCTCTCAGGGCATCTTGGTCACAAAGACCATGAAGGTATTGCACATACCATGCCCTGCTCACCCTGCTTCAGAGCCTGACCCTGCAGCTGGGTCTGGGGCAGCTGGGCTGGGCTGTGCCTGCTCACAGTATGTATTAACCGCTTTGAGAATCTTCCATTTTGGTCTTGTTTTCCTGCATCACAGGAATGAATAAGGAGATTTGGAAATTCTCACTGGCAGGTTATGGGCTGTTTTTCTTCTGCCCTCATCTTATCTCATGGCATTCAGGCTGTTTCTCAGCTTGAGAGCTGGCAGCTGGTGCTTTATCGAGGTGCTGCACTGTGCGATTCCCCTGCTATCACCCTATCTCCTGGGACCTGCCTGCATGGGTGCCGCTGGCTGCTATCTCCTTTCCTCACCCGCGGGGTGCCACATGTCCACCCCCAGACCACATGTCTCCAGGAGATGCTTTGCACAGTGAGGTCTTAGGGTAGATCAATGCAGGTGGGTAACAAACTTTTTACAACTGATGTTGCGAATCAGCATTGTGTGCTTTTATATTCTCAAATGCAGAAATGCCCCATCTAGCCCAGCACTTCTCCTCATGGAATCCCACCCTTGGAAGGGCTTAAGGTCAGGTGATACTACCCCAGAATATTTCCTCTGACATTTTTTTGTCACTCGGACTCCCTGAGTCAGAGGTATCCTTGAATTTAATAGTCTTCGGTAGATTTTTCTCCCATGAATTTGTTTAGTTATTTTTGAAGCTAGATAAATTTTAAGCATTTGCAATATCCTGTGGCAAACAGCTGCCCAGTCTAATGACCTGTTCGGGTGTAGAGTCATATCCTTTGTTTTCCTTTGATCTGGCCACCTGCTAGTTTTTTTGATGTCCTCATCCTCACAGTGGAGAAGACGATGAGGTCCTTTTGTATCACACTTTGCCCTTTGCAATTTTGCAGGCTCTACCCTAACCTCTCCCATGGATGTATTTTGGAGACAGAAGAGTCCCAGTCTATGGACCCACAGACCTTGTGGTGCTAAGATCACCTGATGATGATTTTCCTTTCGTCTCCATCACTTTCATAATAAGCACCATGAATCTTGGGTGCACTCCCCCAGGTTGTCTAAAAGACAAGCGAAAGGAAAATGCCACAAAGTGAGATTCCCACCATCTCCCATGTAACTTCAAATTGTCCCATCCGTATTTTCTCCCCTGGGTGGTGCTGCTGTCCTCACCCAGGCTGCAAGACCTACTGCCTGGGGGATCTGCCTCTGTGTTTGCTCTTACACTAGGCATGGGAGAGGCAAAGGAAACTCCAAATGACATCAGGCTCATTCATCTCCAGCACAAAACCTGGGTACAGTCACCAGTCTGTTTCAGGGCAGAGGCTCATCACCTAGAGGTGAAGAAAGATTTCTGTTCCAGCTTCGTAATCCACAGCAGGGCAGGATGGGGTATCCAAGCAAGGGCATCCAACTAGGAGTTTCAAGCATGTCTGTGGTGTGTTTTAGCTGGTTGTTCTATCAACCAGTGACCCCCTTCCCTTGAGAAGGGGAATTGGGAAAAGGAAAGGACACCC
>NW_010409304.1:0-14322 GCF_000710305.1 Buceros rhinoceros silvestris
CCCCCACCCCGCCCCCCTCCAGCTACAGACATTTTCCACAGAAATCCTGGCTATGTTCGCTTTTGGTTGAGACTTTGGGAGCCTATTTTTGGCTTTTTTAAAACATGCTTAGGGGAGGCGCCTTCTACTTTTATGCACGTAAAGGATCTTTATTTTTACATATTAAGGGACATGAAAAGAGGAGGGGAGGCAGGGTGAGGGGAGAGCTAACTTATGCTTTGATTCAACCATACAACAGGAGCACAAATCTATGTCCTAGCTGCTTTTCTTCCTTAGCAGGCTCCAAATACATGCTTTGCTGCAGCAGAGACCAACCCCAGCATCCTGGTTTTCTCCAGCCATCATAGGGATGGAACGCTGAATGCTGACTCTGAAGCACCTCTCACCTTTGCACCTCCTTGCAGCCACTTCAGCTTTGTCCTTCTACCAGATCTCCTCGCCTCCCTCCTGAACTACACCCTTCCTTCAAGAGCCCTGGGTGCCGGTTTGGATTCACAGCTGGATGTGACCAAGGTTGCACGCTGCGAAGTGCTCACTGGACTGCCTCATAGCGGTGTGAAAGTGGGGTCTTGAACTACCTTTTCCTCTTTAAACCAACGTAGGAAATAATGCAGCAACATTCATAGTGGGACCTACGAGGAGGGAGAGATGCTCTTACATGAAAATAAAAAATATTTTCCTCCCACTCACATACTCACAGGCACCAAGACGTGTCCAAGCGGCCAGTACATCAGCAGGCATCAAGACACTTGTCTCCAAGAGGCCAGCCCAGGATCCCTTGCGAGGACGCTGAGGATGAGAGACGCCAGCTACTGTGATCTTCTCATGTCTCCTGGACTCTTTGGAGGTTGGTGATGATGTGCTTGTTTTGGATCTGCCTTTTTGTACTCTTTAGGAGCTGACAGGGATTAGCCTCTCCATCCTGTCCCACCTCAGTGAGTCATCCAAATTTACTCACCATCCTGCGCCTCCCGATCCGGGCGTCCTGAGAAGTTGCACGTAGATGTGCTGAGATCTTGATGACCCGTTAACTGAGGGGCTTTCTTGCAGTTCTGCTGCTGCCGCCTCCACGCTGGACACTCACTTCGGCCTCGCTCTGACCAGGAAGCACCTTTGCTACAAGTCTCTACAGCAGGAGCAGTGAGAGAGGGGAAAGCAGAAGAACACTGTCCTTTCCAAGACCTGCCCTGCAGGTGCCCATGAGCTGGTGGCATTTCTCTACCAACTCCAGCTGTCTCAGTGCTGGGATGCAGGACTCTGGAGTTACATACCTAAGTTTCACAAGCTGGGCCAAGCAGAACATCTAAAGCACAACACTCACCTGTGGTGAACAGTTTGGGATCCTGGGAGACTTTGCCATTCTCACCCTTCCTTCCGAATGTCGACAATGCTGCTGTGGAGAACTGCAACTCTGTGGTTTTGTGAGGCTTTATAGCTACAATGATGCACGTGATTTTATGCCAAAAAAGCACTGCTCTGTTAGCAACGTACGTTCATCATCATCTCTACAAACATCACATGAGGAAATCCTCGTCCAAAGCATCGCTGACTTGTACTTGGAAGGAAAGTCCTTTCAGACGTGCAGCAAAACACCCTGATCTGGTTTTTCAGGAGCAGGTAGTGAGATGAGGGGGCTCCCTCTTACGCATCCAAGATGAGGACATCCAAGAGGCTTTATTTTCAGGTTATGCTAAGTGCCTTTCTGCTAGCAGCTGTCCTCCTGCGTGTCCAGAACTGAGTGGAAAAAGCCACCAGAAGCATAAGGACTCCTGAAGGACTAGAGCAGACTGGACATTTTTTTCCAGGGTGTAGGTGAACAGGAGCCATCCGACAGTGCAAATATAGGATCTCAGTGCACATTGGGAGAGCTCCTTGGATCACCCGCTGTGATCCATGGGAGATAAGGGGGACGTTCAGACTGAACTCCAAAACCAGTGCTGCTTTCCAAAACACATACTAAGGGTTTTGCTTAAAACACTTCAGTTCGGGATAGTTCATCTTTTGGAAAACCAAGAATTTCTGTAGAAAGCTGACAATTTTTCTCTCACATACTTCTAATAATTTTATTAAAAAACAATTTTTTTTGGGGGGGTGGGGGGTGGGGAGAAAAAAGCAGACTATGTGAAAACTTCCAAGTAAGCCTTCACATACCTCTTCCTAATGACATTTGAAAAATCTAATTTACCATTTGGGACACGTTGCAAGAATTGACAATAGTAACAGTTTGACGTCTGTCTTGTTTCAGTCCTGTGGGGGGATGGAGGTTTGGCAGAAAGTACTATTGTCATGTGGGAGTCTCAGAAATGAGTTGTCTCCTGGCTAATATTCTTCCACTGCAACGGTAAGTCAAATAGGCTAGTAGCCACGGCAACAGCCCAGAATCCTTAACTATCGCTATGGTTATTTCACATCACTACGGGGCTACCCCAGTTCATACCGCTATCGCTCAAGACGTTATTGCATAGTGATTTCATCAAACGGGTGCAATTTGATATATGAATAACACCCACATTCATTTTAACAGGGATCATGTTAACTGCACTTCTGCCTGAAAATGTAGAGAAGTCAAGCTGAAAAGTTGCCAGTTTTAAAATAAATACGCAGAGACAGGCCACAGGCCATAGGTGCAGTGCAGCCGTGTGACTGCTCTCCTTTATCCCACCTGCAGTACATACCCTCCTAAGGAAGGGATCGGGGAGAGAGTGGGGGCCACAGCACCCTGAGCCCCACTCCTCTTGCCCTGGGTGAGATGTGTGAGCAGGCAGTGAGAGTATTGCCTGACAACGAGGAGCAGCAGAAGGGGACTGTGGCTCCTCTGTCAGCCCCGCCACCACCTTTTGAAAGACTAACAGCTCGCTAAGGATCGTAATCTGAAGGAGTTACGGAACACTACCAGTCCCAAACAAACACTTAGTCTAGGAACTCTTCCTGGGGAGACATTAGAACCAAAGGACAAAGGGAACCATGGCCATAGCTGATGGAGTGACTTGACCACGGACAGAGAAGAGACCAGGAGCAAAATGTCAAAAAGAGCCAAAGTTTCCAGGACTCCCTGCTGCAAAGGCTCAGCACAGATTTGCTGGAGCCCTATCCCAGTCTCCTACATCGAAGCAAGATAGCAAATCCAAGAGGCTTCCACGTGGCACTTCTTGGTGATGTTTCCAACCAGAGTTTGCTTTCCTGCCTGACGACACTCCTGAGCCAGCATTTCACACCAGCACTACACAGCTGATTAAACAACAGGAGATTCCAGGTTTGTCTCCTATGTCCATTCATTATTCCTTAAAAACACAGGCCAAGTTCCCCAAAGCAAATCTTTGGAAGACCAGGAAGAGGGGGCTCCAGTGTCAAACGACGTAATTCCTCTGCAATATCTGGGCCTTCCCTGACCAAGAAAGAAAAAAAAATAAAATCAACCAAACAAACAAAAAAACCCAACAACAGCAAATTCAAAAGAGGAGGAACCAGCCCTGTTTTCCAGAAAATTGAATAATGGTGTATTCTGCAAAGTCAAACCCTTTAAAGTGTTCCTGGTTTCAGAAATTTCTTTAAAACCCCAGTGTTCCTGGTGCTTTCCAGAGCTATCTGAATTCCTTCAAAAGCCCACTCAAGGTTAAAGAAGAAAAACAATGTTACTCTAATTGAACAAAGCACTCTTTTTTATTTTTTTATTATTATAAGATTGGAAATGCAGTTGTGAAAGAAGAACTAGAAACTCAAGTTCAGAGTTTATCTTATGTTAATTTCTCATTCTGTTGTTAGCCGGGATTTTTTCTGAGGTGTTCCTCCCCCAGAGAGGTGCCTCAAAGCAGCCCTCAAAAATACTTGCTGCTCTTTGACTACTGCAGGGAAGCCCATTTTCTTCTGCAGCTTTGTGTTAGCAGCTTGAGGATACGCAGGGCAGTGATTTTTGTACCAAAGCTCATCGTTTCTCTTAGGAAGTCACTGAAATTGCAGCTAGCAGCTCGCATTATGAATATACTATTTGCACGACTTCAGATCATTTCTGTGTACAAACAATTTAAGTTTCAGCTACTGCTATTTCCCTGATAACAACTTCTTGTGTTTACATTCATCTGAAACGTCAGAGCTCGCTGGGGAACTGTGAGGTTTCCTGATTATCTAATCTGTTTGATCGACCTGAACACCCTACTCGGGCTCTTTTCAAGAGGCTGATTTCTCGGCAGCCGGAACGCTGGGGCTTTCGCTGTTGCTTGTTCTTCTTTCTGCAGCTGCCTGCTCTTTAGTGAAGATGTTAACTCAGAGCAGAGCTGGCAGCGGTCCCCCACCACCCCAGGGGGTTCCTCCCAGCAGTGCGCAGGCAGTCAGTCGTCTCTGACTATAGTCAGTCAGGCAGTCCAAGTCACTGGCTCCTCGTTCCAGCCAAACAGGGATGTCACATCGTGCCAAGTCATGCCATAAAATAACAGGAGAAGTAACTTACGGTTTAAATCCCTGAGGGCAGCTACCGCATCAGGCTGGCTGCTTGGAAAACAGACGTGAAGTGTAAGGAAGGGCACTGGGGTCTCTTGCTGGAATGGGAGTGAACGGTTTGAGACCAAACAATGGAAGAACAAAAGAAGAGCTTGAGCCAGGTTCAGCCTAAGCCATTCTAGGCCCCTGATTGATCTGCCTAAATGAGGACCTCGTTTAAATACCAGAATAATACCCCACCTCAGCTGTCAGGAGGTGAGACAGCTACAGCCAGGGATCACCTGGATCCCAGGGTTGGGGGGGTGAACCACTTTCTGACAGCATCTCCCTCTTTTCAGTGATGACAGGGATCCTTGGACATTTGGTGGCATGCAGGACAGATTGGAGGTGAATATGGACTAATTAGAGTACAGTTGGTGTTTTAACGTATGGGGAAAATTAGCCCGTGGTTAGCACAAGGACATGCTCATAACCTTCATCGTGCTATTGCTATAAGCAGCAAATGCAAAGACATACCCATTGTAAAAGGAATACAGAAAGAGGAAACAGGGAAAAGAAACACAACTTGGGAAAAAAAAATTCCAATAAAATTGTATTTTTCCCCTCAATTTTTCCCAAAGTCTGTAGGGTTTCAAAAGCCATTCAGGTACTCTTGAAAAGGGATTTTCTGCTAGCAAACTGTTTGTGTAAAAATATGTCCACAGCTCTCCCAGGAACTGGGATGATTCAGTGCTGTTGGAAATGTTTGGTAGTTCTCCGTAGTGAGATGGCAATATTTGGGTTCTTCAGACTTCTTACAAGTATGGATCACCACAGATAGCTCATTATGGAGCATATAAAATGGGGTGGTAACTGGATAACCTGACAACAAATTATTTTTCCTATACACAAGTGCAAGACCATCTATATTGGAGTCCGACAAATTAAACCATTCATGTATCCTGAATTCACTGTAATCTCTCAGCCAAAGTGTGGGAATCTAGATTAAATAATGGGCAACTGAACAAAGACATATGTTCAATGTTCATCACAGATGAGGAAGGCGACGAGACTTTGGATATCCTGCAACAATAGCTTTTCTCAGGCTGAAGCTGTGATCTGCAACTGAGAAATGCAGACATATCTTTACCCCTGGTAAGTCCTCTAGAAGATCCACCTCTCCTTCCACTCCACTTAGGCACCAAGTTGGTAGCACCATGGGGTGTTGGAGAAAGCGTCACTTTGATTTTGAGGCTACTGGTTCATCTCCATTCCGCAGACTCCACGCTGTGACTGCAGCCGCCCATCCACGGCTGCTCTGCTAAGTGCCAGGTACTCATGGGTGGGAAACCGGGCATCTGATCACCTCTGCCGAAACCACTTGCATCACCTGTGTGTGCTACTTGCCTTTGCAGAGCTGACCCTTGGAGGAGGATGGTTTGTTGCCTGTGGAGGCAGTACTGTACGCTGACGCTAGAGACAGATGCCGTCCAGATTGCTGGGGAGCAACGGGAGAAGGAGCTCTTCCAAAAACAACCCGACCTAATGGAAAGCCTCCTGAATTTTATCTCCACGCCTTCTTCCCAGGTGCACCTCCTGGTTTTCCCAGGATGGAGGGCAGCTCTGGAAGGGAGCGGCATGAGGGGCAGGCTGGGCAGCGGGGGGACAGGGCGAGCCAGCCCCAAGATGCATGCGTGGCTCTGGCCCGGCACTTTGTCTGTGCAGGAGTGGGGCCGGCGGCAGCGGGCGAGCCAAGTCAGAACAGAGCCAAGCGAGAATGTTCTGGCAGCCCTTCCTGGCGGCCTGAGCAAAGTTATTTATCACTTTGTGCATTTTCCTTCTCATCTGTGTACAGCCGGCTCCAATGGCTCAGCTTGCGTTTTGCCTTCCAGAGCCAAGCCAGTCCCTTGGCTGCGCTCGGCCTTGGCTGTCCATTCACACCTTCTGTCTCCTCCAGCTCTGCCTGCAGCAGCGCAGGATCCCAAATTAGGGGTAGGTGTCTATAAGCCAAGGAAGAGATGAAAGCATCAGCAGCCTACCCCAAAGGCAAAGAGCGCATCTCTCCTGGGGATGGGTGAACACCGTGCTGCTGTTCGCTGTGGCCGAGGAGTCGCGCGCGGTTGCTTCTGCTGCTCCCAGGCAGCCTCTGCTGGGGAGCTCCAGTGCCTGCCGACAGCCATGAGACATTTTCTTTCATTTATTTTAGGGATTGCGCCTTCGCTCTGATTTTTTCCAAATCAGCGGATGTAACAACAGTGAATTTACAGCAAATTTTTCCAGTTCTATGGACTCTTTTCCATACTGCTGGTGTATTTTGCCAAAATGTCTAACATGGGTGTTTAAATCGGGCTTGAAAATAATACCAGCTGCAATCAGATATTTATAAGGCTCACATTTGCTCTTGGTAAGGGCACATCACACTTCTGAACACTGAACATTGCAAAAGCAGATCAATACTAACTCTATCAAAGGTCCAGGCTACAGTCTGTCCCCGGTTTCAGGACCTTGTCTAAAGAGGACGCTCCTGAATTCTGCTGTCATTCCTCTCCTCCTCCCTGAGCAGCCCATGCAGTTTTGTCTGGGGCTGATAGCTTCGGCGGCAAAGCCCTCTGAGCAAACAGCAAGACCGCGTTTCACCTTGCCGAGCTTCGGGCAACATACTTGAAGATTTCCATTTTTCTAGTGGATGTTGCACTCTAGAAGTTGGTAGATGATAACTCCCAGCTATGCAAGGCCAGGTCCTGACTACCTTCTCAGCAGCTTGGCCCCAAGCAGGGCAAAACCTCCCATCATTTTGATCAGATGCTTTTTTGGATGGAAGGATAAGAATCAGAAGAAAGCGGAACTGCAGGGGGCACCTGGGCTGCAGCGGATTCCCAGAAGCATGACTGAGAAAGTGCGTTGAGCAGCAGCTTCCCATCGTGAGCCCCTCCTTTGCATATCCTGAGAACTTTCCACAACTGGGCTGCAATTTCTCAGATTTGGTCTGTGCCTGAAGGTAGAAGAGGAAGTTGAGTAAAATCCCTTCAGACCTTCTGAAATGAGGAGAGAATGAAAAACTGCATTTTCTTATTGCAATAAAAATTCTAACAATTTTTTCTCTATAAAAGGCCACACCAAACTGCTTGAAATTTGCAGCGTGGTGTGGGTATAGCTCTCATTAAAGGCCAGATCCAAAGCAAGATGAGGTCAACAGCTGTACTTACTTCGATTTTGCCTGGCTCTGAATACAACCCTATAGGTAGGCAAACAAATAGTAGAGAAAATAATTTAGAAAAGTTGTGCCTATTTTGGAAAAGTTGTGCCTATTTTCTACTTGGGAGTTGCCTGGGAACAGGCTCAGATTGTTTGCAATGTGTCTAGGCTTTGGATGTATTCACCAAAGCCCAGCTTTGCTCCATCCTCCTCAATTTTTATTTTAGAACCTTGCTCCATGAATAATCTCCTCGAAGAAAATATCCACCAGCAGACGAAAGGACGTCTTTAGGTAAAGAATTTGTAATTAAATCATTTCTACACCTCTTTTTTTTTATAGCTGGGTCACAAGCAGATGATTTGTCAGTAATGTGCATCTTTCGTGCATACCCTGGTGTATCTGAGGTCCTGAAAGCTGTTACCCTTTGAGGCACCTGCAAGGTAGAGGGCTGCTGTGTGGGAACTTGAGGTGCAGCACTGCTGACTTCCCACCCAGCAAAGCCTTTGGTGGACAGAGGACTAACCTTCACACCTCCCTGCAGCTCCAACCTCTGGGCCATCCTTTCTCTTGGCCTTGGACCTCCAAGGTCTTTCTTTGTTAAATTCTGCTTCAAGTGGTTTAATTCTGTTTTCTCACTGGAGGAGGATTTAGAAAAACAAAAAAAGCATCTTACCAATGTGAATATTCGCAATTAATGTCAAAACTCTAAACCAGGAAGGTCATTTCTCGGGGAGGGAGACTGGTATCATTTTGAATGAAGGCAAGAGTGCAAAGATCTTGCAATATTTGCTGTAAATGGGTTGTTATGGCAAACATTCCTGTCAACAAGTTCATTAGCTCAGAGATCCATGAGTGAACAGAGACCAAAAAATACGTTTAAAAATTCAAGAACAGCTTAACGGACAGTATTTTGCAATCTTTGTCTAGCTCTGCTTCTCACTGAGAATCAGTAACTTTACTCTAGGCCAGATTCAAACAGTCTTACTCACGCGGAGCAGCACCACGTTTTATGAGTAACCCCAGTGACATTTAGGGCTGTTTTTTTGGAATAAGATTGGAATCAAAGAAAGACAGTGGGAGGCACGGGCTGAATCACCTTGATTAATAAGCGTAAGATTGTTGGGTTTATATGCGTCCACATAAATAAACATCACAGGAATAAGGAGGGATGTTAGGATTGACAGGCACGGGAGGGGATCTGTAAACATCTTTTTGCAACATACAGCAGACTCCTCTTTTAACAGAGGAGGACAATACCCAAAAGTTACTTAACATCAGGAAAAGAGGAATTTGCACCTTCAGAAACAATAGAAGACCAGGCCATTTTGTGGGTTTTACTCTCAACAGTTCCGGCTGACGCCTGTGGCATTGCGTAAGGTCTACGCTGCTCTCCGTAGAAGTGATGGATGAAGCTTTCAGTGCTGCCCAAACGCCTTGAAAGCACATGGTCCATTATGCAAAATAATAGGGTCCTTGGGATTCTAAATCCCACTGAATTTCAGCGCTTCTGGGAACAGGCTCATTAGCTTCGAAGTCAGGATGCAGTTTCCAGTTTGTTGTGTTCCCCATTTCGTTTCATCCCAGGATTCCAGCCATCACCGTCCATCAATAACAAGATGAGCAAAATGCAGATTAAAAATCAAAAGCATGGTTGTGCCCGACTGCTCTGTCAAAATGCCTCCAAGACCCACCGTGGACTCCTGACGTTACCAGTGAACGAGGAAGGAACCATTCCAAAGCTCGCTGATGTAAAGGAAAGTCCACTCATTTCTAGGGACTTCAGTGGGGCTTGGATCAGGCTCTGGAAGAATAAGGATGACATAAAAATAACATGACGTCTGCCAGATTCACCAATATGCTCTGATGTTTTGCCCGGCCCAATGATGCAAAGCAGATGGAGCGTACTGACAGTCCTGGCCCACTTCAATCGCTTACTCCATCTCTCGGATTAGTTTTCATCAGGCGTTTTATTCGTGGCATAAATACACTTATCTCATTAGTGCTTCTGCTACGGTTTTTCAGAAGAAAGTTCACCGCTTTTTAGCTTTATCAGAGAAAAGTTCCCATATTTTATCTTGTGGTGACTACCAGTTTTCAACAAGGTTTTTAAGATTCTTCTTAGCGAGTCTCTGAGTTTTGCAGGGCTTGTAATTAATAGGGTTTAGCTGTCTTTGCCTGCCGTACCGCTCTGGCCCAAGCAGGTTGAACAATGGAGCAGTTGCACAGTTGCACCCTCAAATAAGGCATGAGGACAGTTATTCTGCAAAATACAAACCTTACCTTTCAGTTTAAGCACATGCTTAAATCTCATCAGAGCTATCACAGAGCAATATCTATATATTTTGCTGAATTAGTGCCAGAAGATGCATTTAAAAGAAACTAGCCCACCGTGAAAATTACTCTGCTCTGTCTCTACCATCTCCTGCCTACCGCTACACAAAAAGGGGCTAAAATCCACGGGGGATTATTTACACATGAGGAGCTTGTGCACTCCGTGTCCCAGAAAACAGAAAAGGCATTGCCCTGTGAAACGTTCTATGCCAGTAACAAGCCAGAAAGACATAATTCAGGCTGGGCTTTTAGTATGCGTGGTTATAATAAATGTAGGCATTAATGCACATTAAAAGTTGCTGAATGACTGAGAAGTTAAGGAGATTGGATGATGTCCCTCAAACTGAAATGATCTATATTTGGCTGGTAATTCATTTCTTCCGAGATGTTTTCTGCTTGACTCTGCACATACTCCTCATTGCAGAAATAACTTGGGTGATTGCAGCCTGGCTCCAACCTCAAGCCAGCCAACCCGGGAGCGAGCGTTAGTGCTGAAAGGCAGGAGCTGAATTTCCATAGCCCCACCAGACACATCTCTGTGAAAATGTCCCAAACTGCCTGGATAACAGCTGCACTGCTCAGAGCTGCTCTCTGGCACAAGGACCTGACCGCGTTCACACTACGTAAGTGCTGAATTGTCCCCGAAGCGCCAGCCATCCTGCAGACATTTGCACCTGCACTTCACAGGCGTTTCCAGAGCAGGTCATGCTCGTCAGAGCTGCTCATGGCTTGGGGTGTCTCCTCCCTGGAGGGACAATCTGCTGCCAGCTACAACGCAGACCTTCCACAGGTTTTGGCCTGCAGCAGCACGTGTGTGACTGTGCACAAAGGGGTGAGGGACAACAATCAAATGCTCAAGTTCAGGCACAACGCTCACTAAAATGAGTATTTACTTCACAGGGACGGTTCACGTTTTCCTTCCGCATGCAGGAGGATGGGTAAGGCACCAACACAGACACAATGCAAATGCTTTGGCTTACAGTGAAACTACTCCTGGCTGCAAAAGCAAAAATTTAACCTTTTATATCCGAATTCTGCCTCTGAAGAGAAAGGATTACAATACTTGTCATATCTCACCTCTTGTCTCTCTGGGCTGTAAACAGATCCGAGGCAGGAATTGCCTCTCTATGAGCACAGCCCCACCACAGTCAAGTCCTAGCCAGTGCTGGGGCATTACACATCACCACTCTTCTTGCCTCAACGGAACTGCAATGTTGCCGTGCCTAATTTTGTCCCATTGCTCCTAACGTTATAGCGCTTGGCCGTGCTTCCTCTGCCCTCCACTCTGTTTATTTGTAGAAAGGAAGAAATGCCACAGGATAATGGTTTTGTGCTGCTACATAAAGGCTAAGGCAGAGTCAAGACATTGCTGGAAAACAGTGAGACAAAGCTGAGACGTTTATTTTCCTGTCGGGGCACAGTGATGCTGAGATCATGTCCTATTGCAGTGCATTTTACACACCAGTACCACACCTAGAGCCAATCAACCAGTGGCAGTCCAGCTTCCCAGTCTTCTGAGCACATTTGAAAGTCCTGGTCTCGGGTATGTAATACAAGACGCGGTGTAGGTGAATAAATGGTCGAAACACAGTGGAGCTGCCCTAAATAAACCTAAAGAGTCTTTTTATGATGTGAACGAGCAGACCATTGGCAAGGATTCAGTACCTCCGTGTAAGCTAACAGTGTGGTTGCTACATCTAGAACTCACCAATCCAGCCAGGAGAGTGATTTCCCATCTGATCACCTGCAGAAACCTCCCTCTTGGTTTCCACTGTGCCTGGTCCCACTCCTGGGCCCTACGGAGAAACAAGAATAGCTTCAGGAAAATCTCTCCCTGTGACTGCTGCACCGTGGTCTCTGTTCAATTTGAAAGCAAGTTCTCAGCCCCAGATGCCTCATTGACTCCTGCTTCATGCCCTGACCCAGCCACATTTATCTATCTTGTTTATTTTCGGAGGCAGAATATATTTTACATGTTTTGAGTGACCTTGGGTGAAGCAGCCTCCACCAAGGTTCCCCCATCCAGACAGGGCTGTAAAACAACTGTCCCTATTTTCCACAAAGACTCTGCCCGGCAGCAAGAAAAGCTCAATCAAGAGATTATTCAAAAGCTCTCAGGAACAGCCACTGGGGTAGATTCAACAGGCAGTGACATGAAGACTGTAAAACATGTTTGATGGAGCATTTCACACTGCTTTAAATTCAGAATTCTTCGGAAAGCATCTGAGGCTTTTTCAAGAAACAAACACAAGCCTCGTCCCCCATCCACGTACACACAAAAAGCTCCTTCATGGCTGGCTCCTTCAGGGAACTGGTGTCCCGAGGCTCTGACCTCAGCTCACTCCTCGATTTTATCAATCATGTTGTATCATCAGAGCAGACTGAACAGCATTTGGAAAGTGGGCTGGGGTTTTTCTCCCCTCCATCCCTCCCCCCCCACCATCTAGGGTATTTGAGGAGGAAAGTCTGTAGCTGAGATGCAGCTTGGGAATGATCTAATGAGAGCTCCTAGCTCGCTAAGATGAGGTGCTGTGGTCGTTTCTTAATAGGAGGTTTGGAGATTTCCTTCCCCCGGGGTAGATTCTCAGAATATTTTGAGGTTTGTCTCTCTGGAAATGTATAATGAAAAGGTAGTTTTGCTGCTTCACAGATTCTTTGCATCCTTGCCTCTCAGTAATCAAGTGAGAGTTAAAACCACCAGCCGGGATAAAACCCCAAAGGGACAGCCCAAGTTATAACAGGACAAACTGGCAAGATGCTCAGTGTCAGCACATCAGGGTAGTGCCCCGGCAGCCACAGCCCCCTGAACCCTGCAGCAGGGAGGATCGAGCCCCACCATCTCCACTTCCACCTTTGGCTCCACAGTGTTACCAAACCCAGATCTCCACGCTGCTTGCTGGGGAAGCCAGCAGCCAAATGTCCATTCTCTATCCCTGTGATGTTTTCACAGGGAAACCAAAATAAACTGGCTGAAGACAAGAGATGTTTTGACTAATTTTCACAGCTCACCCTTACGCCGGCCCTCCCCTGTACATCCATTCACAGCCACTCCAAAGCCTTCCCAAGCCTCATCACTCAACTTGCTCTCCTCTCCACACTCATGGCTCAGTAAAACATTTCCCACACACTCTCTCTGCACTCTGAAAAAAACCACTTTGCTTGAAGCCCATGCTCGAGCCTTGTCAACGGCAAGGAGACTAATGGCATCTCAGCGGTCAATGCAGCTTTCCTGAACCGGGGATCCCCTTCACCGACAGCAAAGCGCTCACAGTTTTCACCTGGTGGCAGCTGCCTCAGGTTATGTACTGGTGTATTTAAACTGACTGCAGGGTGATTTCTCTGCTTCACACACAAATTAACAACCAATACTTTGAACGTGCCCTCTCTGTAAAGGCACACCAGCACTGTCTGTGTGGGCAGCAGGATGGATGCTGGCTGCAGAGAGATGCAGACCTCTGGCCATCCTGCTCAGATCTTGTGGTTTATTATACAGTTAGAGATATCTACTGCAGACAAAACAAAACCAGAGCTAAAACTTCTCTTAATATCTCCAAAAATCCAAATCTTTATTACGAGTCAAATAAGTTTGACTAATTCCATTGATTTTAAACACGGTCTTTGTTACTTCCTCTCAGCTGGAAGCAGATAGGCAGAGAGAAAACCCCTTCTGATATACTCGCAGCCTGATCTAAGTAGGTCTTACAAGATTTCCAATTTCTGCTCTGCATCAAAGACATGTATTATCCATGAGCCATCAGCAGGGACAGAACCCAAGACTTGGAGCAAGAAAAACCACAGGGAGTTAAAGGGCTAAACAATGGGGTAAATCCTTACAGCTTCCTCTAGGTGCTCGAAATGAAAACCAACCTTAACCACTAGAGATGCCAACGACAACAGGGGAAACGGACGTGTTTAACTGGGAAATTCAGTCACTTTATTACATCAGTCATGCTTATTAACAAATGGGCTGCTCACTCAGGTCACTGGGAGCAGTCCAAGATCATGTATATGTATAAAACTGGACCCTTGAGCCACACGTGGTCCCTGTGGGGTCACACCACTGACTCCATTTAATAGGTGAGGAAAGGCAAGTACCCATCTGCAATTACAGTTTCGGATACTCCTCTGGACCAAGGTGAAATTTTCACCCTTTCAGATGAGTTTATTGTCACAAAACCCCAGAACGTGGACTTTTTGTTTGGTGTTCCTGATTTCTTTTCACCTTTGCACACTCTGCTGCTTCCCAGAAGCACCATTTCCACACTCAGCACAGCACCCACCTTGTCCCCCACTGCCAGCAGGGAGGTGACGAGCAGTCACCCAGATAGGAACCTGCCCAGAGCCAGGGGGACCTGAGCCCATTTCTCAGCTTTGCTCTTTCC
>NW_010409304.1:14398-23730 GCF_000710305.1 Buceros rhinoceros silvestris
TCTCCTGGGTGGCCACCAGCAGGATCTCTGTGCTTCAGCTGTACGGACCAGAGAGTCCTTCGTTTCTCCTGATTTTCATGGTGCCCACCTAGATGACAAACTCTTCCCTGCTTTTGTGCAGCAGCAAATGAAATGAAACTTTAATGTCAGCTGGAGCCCCTTGGCGCTATTAATAAAAACAACGATAATAACAAGGGAGGTTTGCAAATTAGCAACCCTTGCTACAAACAGAGATACACCCAATTTAGCACAAATCATCGCAGGCTCTTGCCTGCTTAGTGGCTATTTTAATCACTGGTGACTAATGCCTGTGAGGGCTATTCCAGGGTTTGACGTGCCTCAAACACAAGAAAAAAGGGAAATCTTGTGGGGAGAGAAGGGAGAGAAAAAGGCTGAGAGGAGGAATTGGCCGAAGCCAAAGGTTCATGACCAAAAATTGTTCGACTCCTACCACCCATTTTGCTGCCGTTGCTGCTGCATTTGCTGGGGTCACTGGCTGATTCCTCCTCTGAATAACAGCATAATTTCTTTTCTTTTGGTGTGAACCTAAGAAAAACAGACATGCTCTGGAACACAAACAAAGGCTACCTGTCCCTTCCTTGGATATGGAAATGGGGGTCAGCCTTTTTATTTTTGAAGGGGGCAGAGCTGGAATGCTGCTTGGCACACCACCAGAAAGGAAACCTCTGCTTAAATATTTGACGGGAAGAGAAAAAAAGAGAGCGGAAACAATGCAAAGGAGGGTGGGGAGAGGGAACTCTTGTTTCAGGCAGAGGAAAAGGGCTGCGTGGCTCGTGAAGCGGTGGCTCACCTCTGCACTGGGCAGTGCCACGCTTCGCCTTCACAGAGCGAGTGCCTTATTCTATCCCGGCTTTCTCAGGACTGAAGGACTTGTCTGAGTTGGGGAAAGCTGAACAAAGAGCCACCAAGCACCACGTCCCTTAGACGAGGCATGTGCATTTACCTAAACCACACATCTTTTTTTCCTGCAGTAGCTTAAAGCCTACAAGCACTTGCACCCACCCGACAACATCCAGACTGCATCAAGCAGCACTTTGGAAAAAACTATCTAAAAAAATTTTGGAAAAACAATTGAACTTTTTTTAAAAAAAATCAAGTTGCAAAGGAGAAGAAAGACCTACTTTTGGAGCTAAAGAGTACAAGAAAGTTTGATAAAATGAGTGACCAAGGTAGGATTTGTTCTACAGCATTCAACCATCTTCATGATTTTTCTGAAGGCCATCAGAATCATAGAACCATCATAGAAGGCCATCAGAACCCACAGTTTGGGTTGGAAAGGCCCTTAAGATCTAGTCCAACCCCTGCCATGGGCAGGGACACCTTCCACTAGACCAGGTTGTTCAAAGACCTGTCCAACGTGGTCTTGAACACTTTCAGGGATGGGGCATCTACAGCTTCTCTGAGCAACCTGTTCCAGTGCCTAACCTCCCTCACAATGAAGAATTTCTTCCTAATATCTGATCTTAATCTACCCTCTTTCATTTTAAAACTGTTACTCTCGTCCTGTCACTACACTCTCTGATACAGAGTCCATGCCAGCTTTCCTGTAGGTTCCCTTTAACTACTGTAAGGTCTCCCCAGAGTCTTCTCTTCTCCATGCTGAACAACCCCAACCCTTTCAGACTGTCCTCATAGCACAGGGGTTCCAGCCCCCAGATAATCTCTGTAGCCTCCTCTAGACCTACTCCAACAGGTCCATGTCTCAGGACCCCAGAGCTGGACCCGCACTGCCAGATGGGTCTCACCAGAGCAGAGGGGCAGGATCCCCTCCCTTGACCGGTTGGCCCTCTGCTGGGGATGCAGCATGGGGATGCAGGACATGTTGGCTTCTGGGCTGCGAGTGCAAATTTCCAGATCATCCACCAGCACCTCCGAGGCTTTCTCCCCAGGGCTGCTCTCAACCCACTCATCGCCCAGCCTGTACCCATGTATGGAACTGCCCCAACGCAGCTGGAAATCTTACACTTGGTCTTATTGAATTTCATGAGGCATCCATCGGCCCACCTCTCAAGTCTGTCAAGGTCCCTCTGGGATGGTATGCCTTCCTTCCAGAGTATCAACACCCCCAGTCAGCTTGGTGTCATCAAGAACACCCAGGACTTCTGCTTTCTTGGGTGTACTTCATCTGACCAACCAGCAGCATAAAAGCCAGGTCATGCCTGGGTAGAAAGCCACCTTTGAGGACCCAATACCATTTCCTTCAGTACCTGCAAATATCATGACAGTCAAGGAGCGCTGTGAACTCTCCAGGGCTGAGGTGGTAGAGATGCAGCGAAGTAAAAAGCCTGGCAGAGAGATATTGCAGATGGTAGGAACAAGAGTTCAAAAACTGCAGCATACTTCCTGTCCTTCGAGAGCAGCATCACTTTTACATGGAAGATGTGGGGAGCCTCTTTCAAGTCTTCCAGTTGGTTTCTCCTCTTTATTAGGGCATTGCAAACACACATATACCTTGTGGCCCTGTAAAATCTTTACATTCCTTCAGGTCACTGCAGGTTTAGTTTTATAGTGTTGGAGACTCCAAACAGGCTTGATCATAAACAGCTGCTTCTGGTTTTTACTAAGAGGGAAATCTTTTTGGTTTATTGCTCTTGTGGCTACTGAGTACTAGCACTGGAAACTAGTCAGCTCAGTTGCCTTGGACCTATTTCTCAAAGATGACTTTTTTTTCAGTCCACATTTGTTTACCAATGTGGCTCCAGATTGTTGGCTAAGATTTGTAGGCCCCTGTTGTGGCTACAGGAAATATTTCTACAGTGTTCCTTTTCTGAGGAGTCTGCAGCTTAAATAACCATCTCTTTTCCATGAGGCTTCTGCATCAGCCAGTTGCACTAAAAGTGCTTTCTCTCTTGTCTCCCTCCTCTTCACCTCTCTGTCCTCCTAAGGCATACTTTGGAGACAGCGAAGGTGTCACCTCAGTAGATGGTGGTAGCTTGGAGACCATCATGTGGGGGAGCCAAAACCTAAGTCCAACTTTTGCTCTTGCAATTTTTGAGCTGTTTCACTTGGCTTTTCTAGTTGATGCTCCTTGTATGGTTTTCTTGGAACAGCAGAGATGATAGCCTGTCTGCATGCACTTGTACTTCACAGATGAGACACGAACGTCCTAACTGACAAGAATAGGAACTGTAAGTTCTGTGGGTGACCATGGCTGGGAAAGGTCACAAGTTCACTGATAACCTCTCCAGGGAAACATATCCTACAGCTTGTTCTGGCTGACCTGCAACTTGCCATGTACTCCCGAGTACAGAGTCTTCTATGGACACTCCACGCTTGGATAGGTTTTTAGGAGAACTCAGTGTACTGACATGTGGCATTTGTGGTTTCATAAAAGGTCCCTTTGAAAACATGGCCTGTATTTGGGTGCAAAGAGAGATTTCTTGTGGAAATCTGGTCCTAACAATCACAGAGAATGCTGGAAAAAAATCACTTTTGGTTCTTTTGTCAGGAAGCGTGACTTCTGCAGGTGCCACAAGCTCTGATTTAGCTCTTTCATCGAGGCCTGTGCTTTGCAAGGTGATGACAAAAACTCAAATATCCACTTTTTCATCATCCAGAGGTGCAGGGTTTCGATGTACAGAACTGTATCAAAACCAGGAGGTTCCAGCCCTAACTCAGCTGAACTTTCAAAGCTGCTTGGAAACCTAATCCACATTAAACTTTATGGGAACTGGACATCCAAATTCCCTCAGTGGCTTTGCAAAACACAGCTGTAACTAATCGCTGTGCAGAAAGGTTTGGGGGAAAGATTTTGATCTAGAAAAGGAGAGCAAGTGAGATTTCAATGCCAAAAATGCTTTTGCAATAGATCCTCACATGGTATCAAGAGCCAGTTCCAGGCTATCTCTTCAGTGGAGTAAAAGGAGCCATTTAACTAGAGCTAATCCTCTCTCTGTAACTCTTATGCACCTGCAGAGTTTATAAACTAAGCGGGAGAAAGAATTTCTTCTGCAGAGTTTCTAGTAATCCCTGACACTGCACTCTATGGGGCTGAAAGGCTGAATAAATCAAAACGACTGATGAACAATTCACGCCCAACTCCTTCCCATTGAAGAAATTGTCACATTCCATCAGTGAGGCTGGTAAAATCTGTGACCATCTCAACCCTTATCAAGCCTTAATTTCTTCTTCCTGTTTTGGCAATAATTTAACGTTAAAGGTCACAGAGCAAAACGCTCAGAGTCAGGAAGCGGAGGAGTTCTGATTTGATAACAACATTATTTAGCCCCACGAAGCCCCACTTGGTATTTTCTCCTCCTTTGTTCCTTTTCAAGACCGCAATCCATCTTCCACTGAAGACAATGGGAGTGTTTCCACTGAGTTTAATTAGACTTGGATCAGGCCTTAAATGTCAGTATTACTCTATTAATATTTATGCTGTTGCAAGTATGTCAGAAGAATATACAGGATGTGCAGAGTGGCTGAGTGAGCTATAAGAATCATAAATTCTCCTGACTTCGTCATTTCTTCACAAACCCTGAACATTTTAATCTAACCATGGCAATAATAAAATAGCAGGATTCTAACCTTCTCCTCTTACTGTACAAACCGTTCTCCACTGTAATCTGAGTTGGCTCTGGAGCTGAAAAAATCACCTGCACTGCAACTCCATACCCAGCTCATGTCTAGTCTCTCTCTCACACATATATTACAAAATCAAACTGTTATTTTAGAAGTTGCACATTGGGTGGTCAAAATTAAAAGGCTCTCAAAACCAACTTGCCACATGATTTACAGTGTTTAAAGATCTTTAAGCTTAGCAGCCTTCACAGCTTTCAAAGGAGAGAGCTGAGGAACTAAACCTGTTCCTGCAAAGCTCCCACAAACATGACAAGTGGCAGCCTCTCTGAGAAGGTTTCTCCAGGCTTCTTTTCCTTGAGGTTTCCTCTTGTTGTGAGGAAAGGGCTAAGGAGTGTGGCAACAAGGGAGCCTTCTGGCTTGCTATGGGAATGCCTGTCACTGCAGGGTGTGTGGCAACCACAGTGGTCAAACTCTTCATGCAGCTGCTCCAACCTCCCTGTTGCTGGAGAAGTGATGGGCAAAACAATCCCCAAAGCCTGGAATTTCTGTTTCCCTTGAATAAGTCCCCAGACAGTCAGATTCCTCCCTGCCTTGCTGCCCCTTCCCAGCGGGCAGTGCTTGCCTGAGTGGGTGGAGGAATGCGGGCAAGCTCGCAGCATAATAGTCAACTGACCACCAGAGCTGTAGAGTAAGGTCACTGGGGAAAACAGTCATTGAAGAATGTGGCTGAGCTATGCCCGAGCTATGCGGGAGGAGGCTTTGTCTCCTTTGGCATGCTGAGCCTGGCCAGGGCCACAGACAGCATGGCAAGGGGCTGGGAGCCACTGGGAAATGGGCAGGAGCCGCTCCAGGAGATGACCTGGAAGGGGTGGCTGCCAGATATGTTTGCAGGACATCACCTCCTAATCCTGCTTAGATACCTACAGGTTGGTCGAGACTGAAATGTAGTATGAGAGAAGATGGAAATTATGTCTGGGTGAGCTAGGTAGGACCACAAAAGCTTCATACAAGGTAATCCTGCAGTACTAGTGGAGATCTGCTGCTTTCAGTATCCAGATTAACACATTGCAGTCTTGGAAATACGCTGAGTTAAGAGGCTGAATCACACCATGGTTGGGGTGAAAAGGGACCTCTTGAGGTCATCTTGTCCAATCCACTCTGCTCAAGCAGAGTCACCCAGAGCAGACTGCCCAGGACAATATAACGAACTTCATGAGAAAGCCGTTCATTGTGCCTAACTGTCTCAGAAAAAATCCAGGAGACTGTCAATGCCCACAAGACACTTGTGCAGCATCCAGCATCATCTCAGGGAAATAAGGACACTACCACATGTTTGGAGAGCATGGAAGAAGTCAAAATGAAACAAACAAACCAACCAACCAAACCACTGTCTATAACCTCCTCTCAGGGGTACCAGAAATAGAACACAGATCGACATTTTAGCCACCTTTATCATCTCTTCAGATCCCCCACTTGTTTCTCTTCTAAATCTTCTGCTCTCCAACCTCCAAAGCACAATCTTAAGAACACCCCAGGAGAAGAACATGAACTAGGCTGCAAAGGGTGCCAATGTGAGGAAAACAATCAGCAAAAGCGCCCTTGCACATTGCTCTGTTCATACTTTACTGATTGAAACTCCCCCCTCAAATCAGCATCCTTATGCTCAAGGTTACTAGACCTCACCATCAGGATAGCTGGTTTCACTCCCTTTCCACCATTCAGCAGCTCCAAGAGTAGATTTCTCCTTATGGGAGCTGAAACATGTACACCAAGCTATTTTTTCCAGGCTTAGCATTATTTTTTCATTTAACTTGCCCAAGTTGCACCTTAGTTTATTAAGTGAGGCAAAGTTTGAAGGCAAAGGTAGTATCTTTTACTGGACCTACTGATACTGCTGTCCTCTCCGTATCTACGATCAATCTCAGCTACAGTGAAGCTCCTAGGACAACTCAGCTTATTGTAGCAGTCCTACAGTTCTCTGTGAACAGAAATATTGCAGAAACCACCTTTTCCTACCAGACCCACAAACGAGTTCTATCTACGGAGCCCTGGGTTTACAGAAACAGAAAAACAACCAAACTGGAGAAAACCACTCTCTCTCCAATCCAACATCCAGCTTCAACAGTGACCAAGATCAGATGCTTCAAAAATGCCAGAAAATCCGCATCAGGGTGGATTTTCTTTTGTATTTGTTCCTAGAGGCAGTTTTCTCTGCTCCTGTGAAACCAATAGTCCAACGTCTCAGCTTGAGCCTATCAATCCAAAACCCCAAATCTGAAAGATCCGTTCCTTGAGGGACATTTTTGCCAGTGCAAACGTGACAGCCTAGACCACTTCTCCTGTTGCTAAAGAACAGTCTATGCAAAAACAAAATTGAAGCATTGAGGCTGGCATTTTCATGGGAGCATGAAAGATTTCAAGCACCGAAACTCTCGAGACGCTCGGCAGCTCACATCAATACAGTCCCTTTGAAATTCCCACAAAAACAACTTTTGCAACATTACTTTTTATTTCTGAAAGTATAGCAGAGCAATGAGTTCCGCAGCGCCTTCAGACGGGTGTTTTATCACTCTGGTGATGGGTGAAAGGGCAGGAAGCAGAGGGACAGGATGGAATTTGGAGCGTGACCCAAGTCCTGCCAGGACACAGGAGAGGGACGCTTTCCGAAAAAAGGAGAAGCTTTGCCATGGGGGAAGTGGGCTGCCTTGCCTCCATATCCTGCGGATCCAAACTTCCCCCCGAGCGTGACATCTCTTGAAAATGAAAATACGAGTGCAGACTTCTCCAAACCGCTTCCTGCAGCACAAGGGCCAGGTCTTGACAGCCTGAATTTTTAGCAAAAGCAGGTATACCCCTGCTACTCAGACCACATCAGAGCAGTGGAAGTGCCTAATATTATGGTTTGGCTGGAGATTTCCTGTGGAAATCTTTGAGAGGAAGAAAATAAAGAGTTTGATGAGAGGAGATGTCTCACTGAAAGCATTGGCTCTCCTGAGTACTTGAAAGCAAAGATTCAAATAATGGCAAAAACCCCACAATGTTTCATATCATCTGGGCATGAAGTTTTTTCTTCCTTCTACAGAATCAACATTTCCTTTACGAGAAAGATCCCAGACCAACCCTCCTCACTTTGTATCTCTTAAAAGATACTGACGCTTCTCAAAAGTCTTTGGTCTTCTTCCTCCTTTTTTCACGGAAAATTGAAGTTATGGATCTCACTTTGGAGCATCTTACAAGAGCTCGACTCAGCACTAAAAGCCCCTCAGAAATCTTGGCTAAAACTAAATCAAATTCTGAAAAGTGCTTATGTGACTGGGGTTAGTATTTCAGTTCCTACAACTGTTTATTGCTTACAAAAAATACCATTCTCCTTGAAGCATTCAATTTAACTAAAACTGCTGTTTTCAGCAATAATCGTTTGAATTGTCTGCTGTAGCACTGAAGGCCAGACTATTAAATAGGTCATTTATTTCTTAATTGTTCTGGAGACCATCCTCTCTAACCACTCACTAAGTATTCGATGAACCTCCCTGAAGTCCTTAACAGGCTTGAAATTATGACAAAACTCTAAGTTTGAGGAATTTTTGCCCAGTTTTCAAACTCGTGTCGAGGCAACCTCAACACTTACAGTAACTCTGAGCCACCGGTAGTTCTCTGAGGCACTTTTTTTCTTAGAAAACATAATATGCCAGGAATTCAAGCAAAGGTGATGTATCAGCAAATGACGCTCAGACAGTGTGATCTCATCTCCCAACCACTCAGCATTTGGGAATGAAGCTTGTTGCTCTTTAGCAACAGACCAACAAAGCAGACAATAGTTAAAATACCCACACCATTTGCAACACAAACATACCTTCTCGAACCTGCCACCTCCCTTCCTTTCCCACTCCACAGAAGATAAAAATGGACTTGGCATCTAACAAAAGTTCTGTGAAGCAAGAGGAGGGACATAGCCATCATTTTTGGTTTAGACATGGACGCAAATACTCAGCACCTCATTTTTCAAGCTTTTACTACAGCAGAGTAGCAGCAGCACCATAATAAGATCAGCTGCAGTCTGGGCAAGCTGAAGCAGATGTAGAAAATAAAGAGTGGCCTTACTAAGCCAGACTGAAAGTTCATCTAACTGGGTATCTTGTCTCTAGCACAATAGACACCCAAGGAAGAATAAAGTTGAGCAAACGTATTTGATACTTTCCTCCAGTGTCCTCTTCACTTCCGACAATTTTTGCCCAGCAATTTCTTGAGAAGAATGCAATCACTAATGCACTTAATCTCTACAGATTTCTCCTCGACAAAATTCTTCCCTTGAACTTATGTAAACTTACAATTCAGAGAAGTTTGCTGGGATATGAGGTGTTGCTGGGTTTGCTGAAGACATGGGCCAGTTCTGGAATGTAGCTTTCCAGCTTGCTCACTTCTGAAGCCTTGGCGAGGAGGCAACAGCTACCATGCCACGTCCTCAGTCGCTCCTGCAGTGCACCAGAGGAGAACTCAGACAGCACAGTGCAGAGCAGCGTTAACGCCCTCAAACTGGACCGGGCTGGGAAGAATTCAGCCTACAACATCTTTTGGATGCTAAGGAATTTATGAAGATAAGAAGTCTTGTTTAAACTCTCTCCCTGGATTAGACAAACTAAACCAGTTAAAGGATTCTTATCCCAGCGTAGGCTGCACCTATGAAGGGTTTTCCTGGCACAACCAAGCTGGTCGAGACTGAGACTCCCTGCGTACTTGCACTCACGAAAGCAAGCGAGTAAACCTCTGGAGCGGAGACCTGGCTGCGGTTC
>NW_010409304.1:23814-34433 GCF_000710305.1 Buceros rhinoceros silvestris
TCAGCCAAAAAGCAGACATGAGCTCGGAGCAGGCAACTGAGCACCTACGTTTGCTTTCTGCTTGTTTTCCACAAGCCGCTCCCCAGACAGGGCTCTGACCCAACTCCCGCTGACGACCACAAAGGCGGCCGACTGGCTTTAGGAGCTGGATGGCACCCAGCGCCTGGCCGAGTGAAACGCTATCCGCTGGCCCACAGCGCCAGGCCTCCTGCCCCCGCAGCTCAGAGCCACCAGGACTTCAGCATTCCCCTCCAGCTTAGCAAGGATGACCAGCGCCAGCCCTGGTGCAAACACAGCTCCCAAATCCAATGTCACCATTCACGCAGGGTGTGACTGCCACCATCCCCTGGCACCCTGACCTCTCCCTCCCAGCCAGCTGCGAGAGCATGCTGCATCTTGTGCCCACATTTTCTTTCCTAAGAAAGCCCCGAGGGGCTTCTTTGGCAGGGCTTGCATGGCTGGTGAACAGCTCCCTTTGGCTTCCATGTTTACATCCTTGTGGTTGTTAATTTGAGAGAAGCCTTTTATTTTAGACCACCACTCCCCCCCCAAAGCCCTCCTCGGGGGGGGGGGGAAAGAGGTTAAATAGCCCTAAAGCCTAGGAGGAGCTGCTGATTTTTTGCCGGCTGGTGCTGTCGGGGAAGACCCCCCCCCCCCCCCCCGTGGGGGGGGGGGGGGGAAATGTGACCTTTAAGATTGTTTATACCAATCAACAAGAAGCCTTCACGCTGCCAGATTCCAAGAAACACGAGACCGTCTTGGAGTTTGGAAGAGGGAGGGGAGCATGGGCAAGGAGCGGGAGCAATCAAGGTCAGGAGTTCACAGACAGGATAAAGGAGAAGGCAAGGCGAGCAGGCGGGGCGGCAGGGCATGCCCTCTCCATTCAGAGAGGCGAGGCGAGCGCTGGCAGCTCCGTCAATGATGTGCGGCAGACCAGCATCACGGGGCGTGAGTGGAGCCGACATCCCAAGGCAACCGGAGGAACGACCCGATTGTGGCGGCCTTGGAGAATGAGGGTGGCCATTTCTTCCTCACAAATTCCTCACGGTTCTTCACCCAGCCTTGCAGCATTTCACTGAGGAACAAGAGAGATCCAGGATGAGCAAGAATTATTACAGTCCAGATTTGCACTCTGGTGCCCACTGTGATGAATAAAGTGGTTTGACAGAACGAGGAGGAAGATAAAAAATATTTTCCCACTGTTGGACACGAAAGTAAATAAATAAGTAAACAGACAAGCATTCAAATCCAGGAATTTCCTTTCACTGCCAGCATCAGCCTTCAAGGGCGTAGTACCACAAATTTTTTCCTACCATTCTACTGAGCAAAGGTTGTGGCTTCAGGTTCCAAACTTCAAGTGTCCTAATAGGCAGAGGAAGCACTGGCAGCTCAGGGCTGGCATGAAACGCATGGGAGCTTTCCTTACAAAAGGCCAGTACCGACAGCTGGGAGGACTCGCTTTGACTTCAAAGGTGGCAATAGCACCAGCTCAGTAGGTTCAAGACTGACGCATTGAGGGGAGGAAGAAAAAGGATGAAGGATCAATCAAAGCCATGGGAAGAGAAATGTGGTGGGACAGAGAGAGATGCTGTGATACAGCACACTCTGGCTGGGAAGCCAGCCCAGTTCAAGGCAGGGGTTTGCAGGACAGAGGTATGTTTCTTCCTTTGAGACCTCTCCCCAAACAACATATCACAGTGGATGGCAAATTCAGCCCTGAGGTAGCTGGCACTGAGTCAGGAGTTTGACAATCTCAGTCACTTTTCTGCGGTCAAAGCTCACTGTGAGTCCACAGTCACAATTCTAGGACCGCGTCTTGTTCTCATTTACACTTTATCTCCTCCACTGGGTTACACAATATAACCAGAGGAGGTATTTGGTCTATGCATCTCTCATTTTTTATGTTGTCAGCCCAGATATATTATTTATGAACCCTTTAGGTACATTTGTTTCTTAACTAATAAACCTCAGAAAATAATTTCAGTGAAAGACTGTTTTTTTAAACAATCATGTCACTGCTCCTCTAGTAGTGCTTGAGGATTAAATAAGACTGTGAGCAGTTGTTAATTGGTTACTGACACACATGGACTGAGATTTTTGTCTTCCCAGTATAGAGGCTAAAGCAACAGTGCTTCTACAACCACACTGATAGCGCCCAGCTGAGTTCTCATTTCAAGGCACAGGCTGGATTTTAAAGCACCACATGGATTTCTCACCCATACCTTCAGCAGCACTGGACATGCTGTGACGGAGGAAAGCAGATGGATGTCACAGGTGGCCATGCAGACATCAAAAGTCATTCTAAAGACTACAGAGTTGTTCTTGGGGGTTTTTTTTCTGTTTTTTTAAGCAGCGCTGCCACTACGGTGTGTCTGCCGGGTAACGCAGGGCTTTGCCCCCATCTGGGATTTGCATGCTGGGACGATTACCCAGAGCAGGACCTACACAGCCACACTGCTGGTGGAGCAGCAACTGTGCTCACTTCCCTTGCTTGACCAGCATACCAGAAATCTGCTTGTGAATACTAGCCTGGTTAACATTTGTAGGCTAAGGTCAGTCATGTCATCTCTGATAATTCTATCCATTCATCTGCCAACAGGCTGTCTGCAACCCAAGACATGCTTCTGTTTTATTCCTACATTGGCTCATTGATGAAAGATATTTCCAGGAGAGAGCGAGCTGGCCTACAGAGTCAGCAGTTACTTGTTCCTCCCTGGGTCCTGTTTTCAATATAAGAGCTTGGTTTAGGTTATTGTTTCTCCTTTTTCCTCCTCATTCATTCTAGCATTCCATCTTGCCATGCAATTGGAGCTATTCAACTCAACGATAAAAAGGATTCATGAAAATGCTTAACAACCAAGCAGGGTTGCTCATCAACGCGGACTCTGCCGCCTGTTTTATGTGACTTAGGGAATAGTAGTTCTTCTGAGAAATTATTCTCCATTCAGATCCTCAGGAAATGTGTCCTGATTATATACAAATGAGAGAAATGAAACGCAGATGCTTCTTTTTTGGTTACAGCTCCAAGGAGGCCCATGCAGCACAGATCTCTTTGGTCAGCTACCTTCTGGTTTCTTCCAACTCCAGTACCATTCCTACCTGCTCACATTTGCAAGCGTTGCCCACGTTTCCTCTGACTACTGCATCACCAAGGTGGACAGCCAAGGAAACCAGGCATCTCTGGCTTCCAGTTTTCAAGGTTTAATTCTATCAAAAACCTTTGAAATTCACAGTAACCCAGTTCTAGGAGTCAGCTCATCCTTACGAATGAAAATGCAGATTCAGCCTGCCTACATATTGCCAAACTCTATGTCCACAGTTTCCCGTTTGCTGGCACCAGCTCTTCGGAAGTGCCTGTGAAGTAAGAAGTACCAGGCACAGAGATTTAGCTGCAAATCAGCGGCGATCTCAGGAACTGCTACTTCTGCTTCTCTTGCTATTTTGACTTTGCTCATAGCATTGGAAAATCAAAAGGAAGCAACGTAAAAGGAAAGAACATTCAAAAAAAACACAGACATTGACACAGCAAAAATCAGGTTCCTCCTTGTTCACCAAGATACAAAGATATCAAACCCCAAAGCGTACTAAGACAAATGTTTAATGGAAAATTTTTACTCCTTTCTACAACATTTGTCTGTCATATAAGACAGCACGTACCCCCATCCGAGGAAAGATTGTGACAGAAAGGTCAAACGCTACCTTCTCTTTCACTTGTTACCCCACCTGAGTGGCCCCTCTAATTAAGGGAGCAGGAGGAAACACCAGAAAAAACTGTTGTTGAATGAACCTTTTTTGTTGTAAGAGCAAGGATGCCCTACTCACACTTCCCCCTCTACCCAAAAAATGCCAGACAACCTTAGAAGAGACTGTCTGAAATAAAACAATTGGAGTATTCAAACAGAAAATAAGTAAAACGTAAAAATTTTTATATAAGCATAATAAAACTGTCTCCAAAACAAAGTTTGAAGTCCCCGAAAGCAGGACCAGGCAAGACTCCAACATAGAGTTCACCACACTGTTGAGACTGAAAGCATTTCACACAACAGAAAGATGAGTAGCAGTATAAAACTAATGTACAGGTAGATAGATCATCAGTCCAGTCCATGGCCAAAATCCAGTTCCCCTGGAAACCCAAAGCTACAAAGGACTAAAGGAAAAAAATTCTAACGATATATCAAAGCTGCCTGACACCTCCCAAGCTCTCTAGCTCAACAATCTTTACGGCCAGCAAAGGGACTCAGAGCTGTAATTTCTTTGTGGCCATATTCTTAGATGTCCAGTTTAGGTAAAAGAACGTATGATTCCCAAGCTATGATAGATATAGCTGCAACCACAGCTGTGAAGACAGTCAGGATTATTCTGAGCATCCACCACCCACCCAACTCGAGCCTTGTGTCACCTAAGTAGGGGGTGCAGATCTCATTATAACCACCAGAGTGAGTCATCTGTTACAACTTCTGTGCATGTCCATTACATTCAAGAGTAATCTCCCAGCTCCTCCAGAGGGGATGGCAGAGATAGATGGACATCTCCCTTTGATCTGGGGAGTTCTTGCTCTACCTCCAGTTTGTCTCCAATTGCCTCCAAGGTCACACTGTCAGGACAGGGACGGCACTCCCCCCCTTGCATATGAATCTCATCTCCTTTCCTCCAAAACCACAATCTACACATGTTTGCTGTTACTTCCAGATGTGTCCACAACTTGAAAGCAGTGATTTCAGAAAAAAAAAAAATCCAAACCCTTTAGAGCTAGCAGAGCTGAGGTCCCCATCCCCTCCCTTTCCTTCAGCATCTGTCCAGGTCATCCACGCAATCCACACTGAATGGTTCTAGGGGACTCAATACACACCATGGAAGTGTCTGCACATGGAGGGATTAGAGAGACAATGGAACTCCTTTTCCTCCCATTATACTCAAAGCCTCTCTCTCAGCTCACTGTCTCAGAATTCAGTCCTAGAGATCGTTGGCTAAAGCCCTGCTAACAGATATCTAACAAGAAACCATTCTGGTGTACTTCCCCATGCTGGAATGAAACCGATGCCTGCAGAACAATGGAAGTGATGGCACTGACTAGGACTTGATTGCCTTGGTAGATGCAACAGCACGTACTACACTAATATATTTTAATCCTACTGTCCTCACTCTTGCAACCCTGGAAAAAGGCTCTGTCCTGCAGACATCTGCAGACATCTCCAGCCCTGGGTCTTTCTTCAGTAGCTAGACTGGGGGTCCCTTTTTGTGACCGTTCATGGGGAGCGTGGTGGGCAGGCACACAATATCACTTCTGTGTGGTTCTGCAGAGAAGGCAGAAGGAGGGAGAAAGGAGACAGCCTGACTCACGCCAACACCCGGAGCATTTCCTCCATAGCCAGAGCACCGCTGGCAGAAGAAAGGTTCACCCTGCTTTTGGGAGTTGTTCTCAGAGCAGCTCTTTTCTCCATCGGCTGGTGACAGCCCAGCCCCTCCACGCCCTGTGCTGTGGGAAGTTAATTTAGAAGCCAGCCTTGCCATCTGTGGACTACCCCATGCTGGGAAAACTCTCAGCTGGGGAGATCTCTTGTCTTTCCAGAGCGATGCAAAGAAACTCGAGCGTGGGAGAGAACATGGACCTACGAATCCTTCAAAGTCCTTAGCAAATTTCTCCATGCATCCCCCAGACCCCACCTCTTCCACCCAAAGTACCTAAATGTGTCCCTACAGTGATGTCTGCTGTTGACATCAGAGCAGACTTGCAGCAGCACTCCTGCTGCTGCCCTCAGCTGAGTCATGACTCATGAACAAAGGGAATTTTGACCATTGTTATTTTATTATTTTCATTATTGCATTCATCATCTTAATTTCCCTCTCTCACTCCTGGCCAAAAGAGAAAGACATACACACACAGACACACAAAAAAGAAGAGGCAAACAAAAAAAACCAAAAAAAAAAACCAAAAAAAAACAAAAAAGGAAAAAAACAGCCAACATGGTCCACATCTGGAAACTGATTTCTCAATCCCAGAACAAAGAGCTCTGAAATTGTGGCTCCAAGTCCCCTGTTTGTGTTCTCCCATTATGTAAAAAGCCCTGTAATAAAATCTAATGGAGAAGAAGCCCAAGAATTTGGAATTTATTAGCGCATTAGGTCCATTCAGAAGTTCTTGTAGAACTGTACTTTGGACTTACAAAGCTATTAAGCTCAAAAAAGCTGCAGGAGCCTGACAGCTTTTGGTTCCAGAGAACTCCTCCCTATAGATCAGGCTTGGCTTAAATCTCTTCTTTAATCACAACTAAAATACTGTGCCATTTCTGTTACTTCCCGTGTTCAGAAATATCGCTTTTACCACAGTTTAGTGCTGTACAGGGATGGGGAAAAATTATGGAGACACAAAGAGAATGCTAAGGGGAGAAAAGGGAAGACAAACAATTCTAGAAATCATCATTTTTCAGCAAGGGAAATGGGAATGAACAGTTCCTAACTGTTTAGGACACTGGTCATTTGTAATAGCAGGAAGTTTCTTAGAATGGGTTAAAAAATCTGCCACTGACACTTTTAACTGAAAAAGATATTGCAAGTCAACAGAAATGTTTGTGTGGGGAAAAAATAATTCAGAAACGTTCAGGTTTTAATTTGAAAAACTGTAGCCCCATAGCATTTCAATGGAAAGAAAATACATGCATTGTTGAGAAATGGCACAGTGTACCCCACTGGGACAAAAAGAAAAGCATCATTAGCTGGGAATTGTTGAGGAGAGAACAATTATTTGCGGGCTTCAGAAGAAGATGTTTCTCTGACCTGCTTGATCACATGCAGATATGCCCAAGAGCCACACGTACTCCAGCTTCCATTTCCACCTCGGGTGTCCTGAAAGGCAGCCCAACACCTTGGCACTCCATCGAAAGACAGGGCTCAGGTACAGCATGGATTTTTCCTTTAGCTCCAAGCCAAGGTGATCTAGGAAGAGACACCACAACTGGATGCCCACAAAGGAGGCCCCATTGTTCAACATCCTCCTAAACCTGTCCCTCCCTCCTCTCTTCTCTTTGGTGTTGCTTAGCTGTGCCTACGTTCAGTGTTGAATCATTGGACTTTGCCTTTCATCTGGGCTCTTGGGATGCGTTACAGGGATGGAAAGAGAAAGGCATGACTTAATAACACTTTCCAAGTACAAGGGAGAAAAGATTCCTGGAAAATCAGGTTAAGACCATCCAAAAAACTTCTTCGAGGAAACGTGGCAATCTGTATATAGCTATTTATGGTGGAGATGGGAGTCAGACTACCCTTGAAGGCGAGCGGCTGCTGTCCAGACAGAGTTCTTACTCATCATTCCAGTTAGTCACTGAAAACTAAACACGTCATAAGTAGGTGGGAGGAAAGGGCTATTTCAAATAAACAGACTCATTATTCTACATGAGCTGTTCTAGCTCATACCTACATTCACATTTAAGAAGAACCATGGATCCAGAACTTGAGTTCTGAAACCATTCTTCTTTCTCCATGCGTGGAATTACTCAAACAAGAACATAATTGGTCAAAACTTTCCTTTTTTTTTTATTGAACAGTGTTTTTTCTTCAAAAGGAAATTAATTTAAGAGCATTTTCTTCTTCCCTCAATTTTTTCTCATTTTTCAGTAAAAAACAGTAAACAAAAAATTGGTTTACTGCTTTTTCATAATTCTTCCTCTCTTCCACCCTTTTTCATGGCAAAACAGAATAAAAGCTGACGAGAAGATGGGGGGGAAAATAAAGAATACTTAAACTAACAAAGTATTTCCATTTATGTCTTCTAAAACTGGAAGTTCTCGGACCCATTTTCTGCTGCTTTTCTGAGATATTTTCCTATTTGTGCCTCGTTCGCACTTTACTGTCGAATCAGAAAACTGAACTTTTGGAGTGGTGCTCAAAAGCACTTGCAGGAAATGCTATTAGGAGATGATCTGTAATGCTCCTGCCTCCCTTAACACACACCATCCATGCAGGAGATGTTCCTGCTCTCTGTGGATATGATCAGCTCTCAAAACACAGCCCAGGAGTGGTCCAGCGGCTCAGCTGACTGCATACCACATGCGAGCTGTTTTTCTGTGAAGCATCTGAACGCTGGTTCTCTGAGGAGCCAATGTAACACGCAGCCACAACCCCCCTTTACCAGACCTACCTCTGTGCTAGTTCCCCTGCCCAGAGCAATGCAACGTGAGCACAGCACAGGCTCAGCCTCCTGCTCTCTGAAGGCACAGTCTCTCTCATTTATGAGCAGCAGAAACGCATAATACTCTGACCTCAACTTTCCACCCTGAAGACTGAGATAACCAGTTGAAGCAAGGTCTTGTGTCGTCCCATCTCTTCCTGCACTCCCAGGCTGCCAGCTCACCTCAGCATATGCAGCACTCCCAATTCCACCTCAACTGTTGCAACAGTCAATCCACTTCTCACACTCCAGGTCTCGCATTCAGGTGAAACATACAATTTTCATTAATAAAAACATTTTCTAGCCTTTGTGCTTGCTCAGGAAAACTGGGAGATGGTCTCTGAACGTAGATACAGGCTCATAAATGAGGGAGCAGCAGTAAAAAAGTACGTATGTGTTCCAGCCTCGTGGTCTTTTATCCAGCATCACGGTTTGTCAAGACTTGACTCGTGAGTTTCGAATGTTGCCAAGGCGGGCCATACCGACCACGAGCTTTGAGAGATTTCAACAATTTGCTTGTGCCACTGACACCTTTCAGCGTTGCATGTCAAGTCGGTTGTGTATCTCAGCAGACTACTGTCCTGTGGAGACAGCATGCCCAAGCCCCATCTCACCCGTGCTTGTCCAAGCCAGCCCTCTCCCTTGAGGACACATGCGGGGTAGAGCAATCCTCCACGGGTCCAAAAGCAAGACCCAGTCCTGCTCCTCACAGGAATCCATGAGAATTTTTGCCTTTGGCACATTCATGGAGACAAGGTCTTGCCCAAAGCACATACCAAGGGAATTAATCTTCCAGAAATATGAATTCTTTTTGCCTCATACCAAAACATTCATAGTAAGACCAGGCGGCACTCCGCAGCAAAACATTGGCAAGAGGAAACTAACTACATAAAAAACCAAGACACTAAAAAACACCAAGAAAAACCTCCCAGAAGAAACAAACATAAGAAGAATACTCTGTCCATTCAGTCAAGAAAATGCTAACAAACTAATGCTGCCTCCTGATGAAACTGAAATGTTTACAGGAAGAGAGCACAGAATGTTGGCTGGCAAAAGCAAAAAAAATATCACAACTGGTTTCTGTGCAGAACAAAGGGGAGAGAAAACAGAGGAGGAAAAGTGGGGGAGTGAGGAGAGGGTGAAAGAAAGGGGACAGAAAAGCAGGGAGAGTGATATGGATTAAAAACTGATAAAAAAAAAAAAAGGAAGCAAGAGGGAAGAGATCTCCTCTTTACCTGCTCCCTATTGACCTGCCGGTAGCCAGATTCATCGTCATCTCCCTTGTGTGACAGAGACTCGTTTGCTTCCCCCACAAAAGCAGAGGATTGCTAAGGGAGCCTGCTGTCAGCAGGCTGCCCAATGAGACAACTGGGGCCAAGTCGATGGAAAGAATACATCAGTCATTAATTTGTTCTATATTCATGTCATTTGGGATAATTACATGAGTTGGTTGCTCAGCCTGAGCCGTCCTCAGCCAGTAATCCCTGTGATTCATGACTGACAGTTGCACAACGTGGTTGTCAGTGACTTCATCATGTTGCATGGAAAATCCTCTCTAGATATGTGTGTGCACAGTGACTCACTTTGACACCTTGGGTTGACGTTTGCAACCTGGGCCAAGTCTGTCAGTAAGACAAAAGCACTTCTTGTGAGGTTTCCAAGCCATAAGGTTGGGTATTGAACAATGGAGCTCACAGGAGAAGGCAGGAAAACGTTGCCCTCAAACATTCAGTTCACGTATGCATCGGCTGAGAGCATTGGCACAAGGAAATACTCAAGGCAACGGCTCTTCTCTGGCAATAGCCAACAGAAGTGCTAAAAAGCACAAGGCACACAGTCCATTTTGATGTCATAGGCAAGGAAAACAGAGGAAATACTCAGCACAGCATTTGAAGTCCACAAGTAGGAACATTCCAGGAAGTTCTCAAGAACCAAGACAGGCCCTTCCATTTAAAGAGAAGATATTTCAGAATGAAGTGTCAGCAGAGACAGCAAAGTGCTGTGGAACAGCCTGAATCAGAAGAGGAAACATTACGTAAAACAGTACTCAGATGTCACTAGGGAAGAATAAGTGAGACATACTGTAAAACGAGGCACGTGGGATATGAGAACCTCCAACTAGGGCTGGACACCAGAGCAGCTCTCTCAAGTTATCCTCACTCTGGAGACACATGAGAAATGGGAGCTGTAAACAGAAAATTAAACAGATGCTTTCTCCTCTCTGTTGGAGGAACTGGGACTGAGAAGGTGTTGATCAGTTTTCCCAACTCCTTCTGTGTTAAGTCTTTCAGAAAAGTCAAAACGAAAAGAAGGACCTTGGAAGCGGGGCGTAGCACGAGCCCAGCCATGCATCCTGCATGAGGAAAGCACAGAGACACACTCAGGGGGAGCACGACGGGAAATGTTTCAGGGAGACGTTTTTACCGAGCATAAAACATTTCATACAGTGGATGAA
>NW_010409304.1:34539-39082 GCF_000710305.1 Buceros rhinoceros silvestris
TTCCTGCTGGTTTTGGTGACTTGGTTCTTTCTGAAAGAAGACAAGTATGAGTGGTGGGTAAAAATCAAACCATTTTGTTTTCCTAAAGAAAAACCTGAATTTTCCATCTGAAATGAGATCTTATTTTGATATACACTTTTTTTGGTGTTAAGTCTTTACTCCAGAGCCTTGAGTGCTTCATACAACATGGAAAAAAACCCATCCTTACAGTTTTTAGTTTAGCAAGGAAGCCAGGAAAAAGAAAAAAAAGAAGAGATTTCTAGATGCCTCCCATCTTCCCTGCTATTTCAGTCATCCACCCAACGCAACCCCCAGTCATTTCTGAAGAGGATGCACCTGCTTCCCAGGCATCCTGCAGCTGAGGCACCCACTGGAATCTCTCAACCACAAGACAGAAAAATAAAACCTTCTGGCAACTGCGTAAGAGGCTGCAGGTAGCACCAGGACCTCTGAGGAACCCAGAGTTAGGAAGACAGGCACAAGCAAGGCCTCTTGTAGCTGCTAGGATTTGCTGCTGCACTGGTTGTAGCACCACAGATGCTCTCCAGCCACGCAGGGAGGATAACCTGATGGAGGACACGTATCTCCTAAATGAGAGTATCCAAGGACCCTGCTTCTCCTTCCTAGTCCTGCTGCTGGTAGCAGCTGGACTTGTGGTTGACCTCACCTCATCATATCACAGCTATGAGGAGACATTTTTTTCCATCTGATTTTGAACTCCTCCAAGTTGCCCTTGACCCCATGGGGAGAGAAATCACAGCTGCTGATCATGGCACCTATTTGTTCACAATTTGCCAAGATAGTGGTGAGCCCAGGGCAATATGAGGTCACTCTGGGGAGCCTTAAATGACTCTTTAAGGCTCTTGCACCTTCATAAGGGCACAAGAGAAGGTATGACAGAGCCAGATCTCCCCAGTGACTACCCCAGGGAATACTTGACTCACCACAGCCATGCCCTCTGGCCCAGCCGCAATAAGTGACACCCGTTCACGTGCCAGGCAAGCCATGCTGCTGCTCCCTTGGCTGCAGCTACTTGTTTACCCTAGATCAATACCCAAAAAAACCCAACAGCTCTCCCTTAGGTATCACGCAGTGCATTCCGGTTCCTCCCCAGGCAGTGTTTGTGCAGTGTTTCAAATACATGAAGCGTTATATAAATGCTAACTATTATTATAATGTTCCCCTCCTTCCAGTCAACTCCCCCCACAGACCCACAGACACATTCCCCACCTCCTGTTTTAGCACGTTCATGGCATCAGAAATTACCCTGTTTTCATTCACCCTGCCCTTTGCCATACGATCCCGGCCCTCAAAAGCTTTAAATAGTCTGCATTATTATGAAGGCTTGTTAGAACTTGTCCCTAATCACTCCAGGAATAATCCTTGATGGCTTGTTTCAGACTGTGTGGATGAAAGTCTGTGCAACCACAGGGCTCTGGCTTGCCTAGGCCCCTCTAGAAGGGGAGTTAAATCCTCGTGCCCAGTACGGAATGAATCTGCGGGGGTTGTGTGTGGAACTGAACCCATTGTGTCTGCACATGCTGATGTTCTTTTCAGTGAAGATCTGAAGTGAAAATGTGCATTTCCAAAAAGAACGGGCTGACTATATTATGTGTTGATAGATGCCAAGCAGCAGAAATCAACCTGCCCTTTAAATGCAGGGACACTCAAACTGGTGCAGTCAATGCTCCCAGAACTGTGCTCGGTACAGCTGGTCCCAGAGCTCACACTGTTTGTCTTGAACACACAAATTCCACTGTTCGATACTGAAATATAAGCTCGCTCTCTGCCAGGGATACAACCTCTGTTGTCTACCTTATGATGGTGATAGAAATTGAGAAAAGGGAGACTGAAATCTGGTGCTTAATAGATCTGTTTCTAAGAGCCCGGCAACTGTGATTTCAATGTCATTCATGGGAGAAAATCCAAGGCAGAGATAAATCTGCTTTTCTGGTTTGGGTTCCAGCTGCAAACATAGAGGAAAACGAATCACACGGTAGCATGACAGCACTGAGACTCATGCCATCTCTACCTTGAAGATGGAGCATCAGGCAGGGCAAACAGATTACCAGCCCTTTGTTTACCTGGGGTCACATTTGTCCCCAGAGGTGAAGCTGCTGCTGTTGGAATGGTTTGCATTCATGCTATGCATTGACAATATTATCTCACCCGCTATGGTCTCGTGATGCCGTACGTACCAAAACAATGAGCGAGAAGCAGCTGAGAAACATCTGCTGAATAATACCACGACAAAATGCCATTGCAGCATAGCTCAGCATCCAGCCTGCCCAACCATGTGGCCTTCATGTTTTTGGATGATCTCAGAACACTTTGATGAACATCTCACTATCTCTAGGGCACTAGAAGAGTTATCTGAAGGAACTAAGAACAAAACAGGAGGCTTTGGTGCTTGTATTTCATCTCCCAGGGTCATAGAGCAAAATGTGGCTACTCAGTCCCCTGGCATCCTAGGCCACAAATCTGGGGTCACGGCAGGGAATACTCAGGCTCTTGAGGAAGCCAGGAATTTGTGCTGTAACACGAAGTCAGGCTCAAACTAAGTTACTGCAGACTTGGCTTCCTGATGAGCAGAACCATCCGATGGCCAGCACTGCCCGCCCTCCTCAAGGAAAGGTGTTAGCAAGCATGGAATGAACTCAAGCACACTCGGCACTAAAGCATGAGATGTATTTCTCAAAGGCACAAAGTCAAATTTTGCACAAGGATAAAGCTGGAGCAGAGACCCACAGAGACACAAGCTCCTTGCAACGCCACAAGTGGGCAGTTACAGAAGCTATAGCAGTGTCACACTCAGGAAAACAATGCTCTTCAGTTTATGCAAGGAGAACTAAGCCTGAAGGGGAGACAGAAATGAGCTGCCCCTTAAATAAATATATACATACATAATTAAATCCGTGAAAACAGGTCCTCCTTCAGAGCTGGACCTCAAGATGAAAACTACAGGAACAAGCAGTCATTCCTAGAGAAGACCCCCTGAAAGAGGAGCCTGAGGACTCTGTGATCACAGCCTCATTCTAATGGATGTTCAAGTAAACACACAGGGGGGTCTTCACTATTTCACCATGTTGACCTTGCTGAGACGTCAAATTAGAAACCGAGACTCCCCGCAAACTCCTCGGAGAGACACAGACATGTTTGGAACATGATTCAGAGCCCAGAGGGTAGGAACCCACCTCCTGTTCTACTTATGTGGTCCAAACCACCCCCAGAGGTGCCTTCCCCTCTTCTTAGGGCACACTCAGAGTTTAGGCAGCCTGACTTAGGCTCCTACGCTAAATGGTGGATATTACACAATTTGACAGCAAATTCCTGAAATCTCCTCTATGTGGCAAGCATAGCATGAGCCCAGAGGGGGATGACGGCGAGTCTGAGATGGGGAACCTGATGCAGGAATGGCAGAGCTGCAGCAAACACTACTTCTCTTTATTATTTTTATTTCTTCTAGAATTTTGATGAAATCCAGTTCATGCTAAACACGGAGAAAGGATAATTGATTTCATCCAGCTCTAGATGTGCACATAAAACAGAGTCCTGTTCTCAACAGGGGAGAGTGTAAAAGCTCAGCTAAAGCAGGTGGCAAAACCAGATCTTCTATAGAGGTGCTACAGAGAGCACACAGTAACTGGAAACAGGAAACGATTCACTAAGCTTGGAAAGACTAAAAGTTGTTGACTAAATCCACACAAACAGTTGTGTTGGTCATGGCTGAATTGAATTTCAAAAAAAAGGAGCGGTTTCAGCTCTGGATGCTCAGAGCATCAGTTGCCATCAGTGCCACACAGCACATTAATTACGTGGCTGTAGTTAACTATTGTGCTCCTGACAGGTTATCAGCCAGGAAAGCCACATTCTCTTCAAACATGGAAAAAAAATTACACAGGAACAGGGGAGGTAAAACTGCCGAGCAGGATTTTGTACGTTGGACATTGTAACACCTTATCAGGCCCCAGACGCATGAGATCAGAAATGCCAGCTGGAACCCACGGGGCTTATCTGGGCACTCAGAAGCAGAGGAAGAACAAGAGCCAGAGGAGTTTTATTCTATATGAATCCCCAAACGCTGCTGCTGTAGATAAGGAGCCAAGTCCCAGGTTCCACCAAGTCAATGACAAATCTCAGTTTGACTTCATTTGGGCTGGGCTTTCCTGCCCAGCATCCAAAGGCAAAAACCACACTAAGCACAGGAAAAAGGCTGCAGGACCTGCTGAAGCCACATGTGGCTCCTGGCTGCACTTCTTTTGAGACCAGCAAGAACTTACCCGCACTAGGTGGGAAGAGTGGCTGATTTTTTTTTGCTCAGCTATTATCCAGCCTGGCTTTATGAGGTTGAGGGTTGGGCTTTCTTGGTGATTGGGGGTCAGTTATGATATATCAGGATGATTCTCTACACACAAAGAGACAAACTTTAACAGCTCGTCTGCTGTTGGAGGAGGCTTTAGGGCTCTCCAACTCCTGGGACAGGAATCCTTCGTGATGCAATTGGGGTAGCGTCAAATCGCAGCGATATGCCAAGAGGAAAGAG
>NW_010409304.1:39169-56125 GCF_000710305.1 Buceros rhinoceros silvestris
AGTGTGAACAAATAAGAAAATTAAAAAAGTAAGCAGCTATCTGCCAAAGCAATAGCCTGGCATCTTGCACAAGGCACCAGTTTGCTGGGGCTCATGGCAAACTGTGCCGGACTGTCTCCTTCAGGTGGAAACTCGCAGCATCACTGAAGGGCTGGGGTTGGGCCACCCTGCTCTTGGTGAGGAATAACCCTCTGCCCAGTGGGAAACAGAAGGTGTTCACACACGACCCAGTGGTGAGATGCAGACCTCAAAGACAACAGGAGAAACAAATCAGGCACTAAGCTTTAAGTACTAGAGCAAAATCCCACCACTCGTTCAAAGGGGCGCCCTACCTCCTGCCACACAAGACAACATAAACTTCAACCTGCCGTTGCTTCAGGGTTACTTTTGAAAATGGTCCAAATTTCAGGGGAAGGAGAGGCAAGCGTTCTTCCAGTTTCTTCTGCCTGTTTCTCATGGAGTAGCAGAAGGAGCAGATGAAGAAGGACCCCTCAAGAGTGCTGCCTCTGTTGTCCATGAGCTGTGCCAGAAGTAGCCATGCTGGGGCCAGCACATATCTGGGGAACCTCTCTCTGGACACCACAGTGACCTTCCAGCCCACTCAGGTCACCTCAACCCAACACCTCCCAGGAAGCGGGTCTCCCTCAACCACATCGCATTGCCCAGAGGGATGCGGGCACCCCGGTGCCACCAGGAGAGACGGACAAGGGCTTGTTCTGGCCCTTCCTTGGTGCCCCCTCTCCCTCGTGCTGGGTGTGTGGGCTTTTTACAGTGCCAATTAAGTGCACGCTGGGGCTGGGGCGGAGGTGTGGCTCGCTGAGCCCCCGTCTCGCTGCCTCCATACTGTCACCTTCCATTAAGCAGCTGGCGGTCGGGAAAAGGCGGGGGAAAAGCCAGCGGCATGTTTGGTTTGCTGTTTTTGTGGGCACTTTACAACTTCAAAAGCTTCCCTCTGGTTCACAGGGGGCAAGGGGCAGAGGTCAGTAGGCACGGTTTGACCTCCCTTTCACCTCCTCCCCAAAAGGGAGAGACGCACACACACAGAGAGGAAGAAGAAAAGGAAGACGAGATCCTGGCAAACACTTTTATCCTCTAATCTTTCTATGCCTTAGTGCTGCGGAGGCTTTGTCCGGCAGACAAAGTGCACTTCGGAGTCTGACACTTCAATGCTGGACTCTTCCTCATCCCTGAGAAGGAAATAAAGCAAAACCGCAGCCCCACAAATCAGAAGAAAAAAAGAAAAAATGCTGCTCTTGGGGTCTGGGTTTTCTCATTTTTGATTTTGGGTTGAGTTTTTTGATTGGTTTGGTGGCTGGGTTTTTCTCCTAGCTAGATACCTATCCATCTCTATATATGCCCCATGATCGCACATGAGGGAGGGAGAAAACAGGCGTGATTGTTCAAGATCCAACTCGGGACGTGAAAAATGCATTTTCTTGTCTTTGAAGACAGCCCCATTGTATTTATTTACTTATTTTTAATGGCGAGGTCGCTAGCCCTGGGGCACCAGAGGACGAAGTTCGGGTTTCAGCAAGCTCTCTGCAGCTGGTGATTATATCCCTTGCAGTGCGTACAAAGACATTGAGAAAGCAGCAGAGAAAGTAAACAGTATCACTTCTGGGGATGGTGGGGGAGAGGAGGAGGGGGGCAGAGGAGGAGGAGGAGGAAGAGAAGAGAGGCAGATGAAATTTAAACTGGCGATCAGCCCAGCCACCAACCTAAAACAATACAGCGAGAGGAAGCCAAAAAGGAAAGAAAAACAGAGAGGGGGGTGTGTGTGTGTGTGTGTGTAAGAGAGTGTGAAGCAAAGCAAGAGCAAGGAAAGGAAGAGATGAGGTTGCAAGCCGAGGTTTCAGGAGCCATCCCTGGGGGTCCATCATGGAGTAGAACAGCTTGCAGGGGGAGGTTTGGGGGGCACAGTCATCATCCCTGGTGTAAATACATCTACAAGCATTTTCAGTCCAGCTGGCAGAGCTGTTCACCTCTGAAGAACGAGAGGAGGAAAACCACAGGGTCTAGAAACAACAGCCTGAGCTTTTTCATCTCCTGGCATCCTCAAAACCAAAAGAGACAAGAGAGTGGCAGGGAGGTCCAGACCAAGATCTAGTGACTGATGCTCTCCCGGCTGGCACAACACAGACTTGGGCCCTGCTGGTCCTTCAGCTGGCTCTGGGAATCATGCTCCTCCTCAGCTTAAGGCAGTTTCACATTAAGCTACTGCCTTTCTCAAGCATTTTGATCGACAGTTTGGGAGAAAACAGAGTTGTGACTGGGTGGTGCTCTGGAGCTCCAAATGTTTTGTGTATTTACTACACAGGGCACAAACTAGATGCAGTTTGGTCCAAGCCTGTAAAAGCCCTCCCACATAAACTGGTCCTGGATGCTGGCTGAGGCTCAATCCTCACCTTCCAGAATAGGTCCGGCTGTGTTGGATCTCCTCAGGTCACTGTGACCTGTTGACCGTGATCTCACTGGAATGAGGTTAGTCATCTTAGCGCAGGGGAAGGGAGAGGTCAGCTTTTTTGGAACATCCATCCGCCTCAGAAAGGCTAACAAGCCCTCCTTTATAGATGTCTATATGTGGACCTCCACAGAAACACACATGGAAAGCCTCTGGAGAGACAGTGTGCCTTAAAAGGACCAGGCCAGCCCGTTTCTCAGGCTGCCCAGCCAGCTTTGTGCTACCTTTCACACCAGGAGCAGTCAGGCATCCTGAGGGTTGATGTGTCCTCTAAAGTGCTCCAGCAATTGCCCTCTCCTCCAAGAAACAACACAAATCTTCAGAGCCACAGCTGCCAGCCCTGGCAAACCACGGCTCTCACCTCACACGGGAGAGCAGCGATGCAGCTACGCTTCTGGCTGAGCTCCAGCGCCCTTGGTGGTACCTGGTAGGACAGACTGGGCAAGCGCCATGAACTCTGAGTGCTGGCTGCTTAGCGTGTTCCTCCTTTGAATTAAAGACAAGCTCTCCTGCTAACCTCACCAGCCTCCTGTGCATCAGGACAAGCTGGCACAGCCCTTCTCTGACTGGCAGTTAACCCTTCACTGTCTGTCACCGGTCTGGGGAGAGAAGATGTAAGGTAAGGGGTGCCCATTTGTGTTACACTTAGCCATTTCTAAATATGACCTGGATGAGAACCAGGCCAAGCAGACATCACTGATAAGAACAACAAACAGCACTGCACTCTACAAAGGATTTCTCAAGTCTTTGTGAAGATTTGGTATGGATTCAACTGATCTGGCAGCTCTTCCAAGGGCTTCTTGCCCCCTGTCTCCTTGCCACAAGGTCCATTTAAATTCTGCTGTCAGAAAAAGTGTCAGCTGCTACAAATGATGCTTCAAGGCACAGGGTGATGATAAATTAGATCCACTGGGAATGGCCAATAGTTTAACATTTCTTATAGACCCATAAGTGACTAATGGTACTGAAATGAGGTACTAGTTCGTTGCCACCACAGACACGCTATAAGGTACACACTGATTCCTCAGTTTTGTGCTTGAATGAGGCAAGTTGTTCAGGAAAAAATCTCATTAGATATTAGGAAAAAAATTCACATTTAAGGTTAATCAAACAACAGAACAGGTTGTTCAGAAAGGCTGTGGGATCTCCATCCTCAAAGAGGCTCAGAATTGGACTGGGAAAGGACCTGAGCAACCTGAACTCATTTGGCCCTGCACTGAAAGGGCTTAAACCAGTTGACCCCTGCAGGTCCTTTCCAACCTGTATTGGTGATGAGGAAGGCCATGTCAGAACCTGCCCAAGATTCACACAGTACCTCACATCCAAGTACAAACACCAGCATGGAGGCAGCCCGCTTGTGGGGTTTCCAGTACAAATATTGTCATGATTGCCTTTTGATTAAAACAAATTCAGTGCTACTTGTTGCTACCCAAGGGCTGAAATAAGACCTCTGAGTGCATTAATCTCCAGGTGTTGAGTCTGTGAGCCCCAAACTACTGGACATACCCTGCTGCTACGAAGACCCTATGAAGAGTCCAGACGCCCTAGCACACCTCAGGTGACCCTGCCGGCCCAAAAGGGCAGAACCTGGTTTGCAGATAGATCACTAGCCTCCTCCCCATTCAAACCTAGACTAAAAGCAATCTCACTCTCCTTTCCTACAGTAAGAGGAAATTGTTTCGGTTTCAAAGTGGGCCCATAGCAACTTTCCTTGCTGCAAGTGTACTGAGGTGTCTTTGCGGGTGAAAAAAGATGGTTTGATAGAAAAAGTAGTGCCTTCACCTACCTGGGCACGTGGCAAACAAATATAAAGATCACCATCTAGTGGCTTACAGGGAAGATACCATCTGTTATATGTCTGCAAGCTGGATGACCAATAAAGTTGTTGTTATAACATATTACAAATGATTCCTGCATTTGGCTCTTAAGCAAGTTAGGCACCTACGTGACCAGACACGGACAAGTTTCTGACCCCCAGAAAACTGATTGACCCCTTCCCCATCACCCTTTTCTTCAGCTCCCCGACACAGGATTTGGGTATGTGGTGAGGAATCTGTGACTTACTTGAAGGCCCAGAAGTCAGGTGTCTAGTGTGCATCGGGCAAACTGCTACAGCAGTTAATATAAGGAGTCAGACACAACCAGAGGTTGATGCATCCCATCCTTGTGCATGGCGGGAGGAAGGCAGACAGGATGAAGCCTGCTTATGAGATCCCACAGCCTGGAAAACCAATTACCCAGCAAGCATGAAAGCCTCTGGAAAGTTTGGCCTGTGAGCAGCCCATGGGATAGTCTATGCCAACCCTTTTCCATTTGCCTCACTGGAAATCATTCAGGTTGAAATATTCCTGAAATATACTCCCCAATGGAAAGACAGATCTACAATTTCTGACAAAACCTTGGTTTCACTGAAACAGTCCTGATGAGCTCTACTCCTTGCTCGGTGAGGAAAGATGGGAAGAGCAATCATTACAAGTAGTTCTCTAAAGCCAGGGAATGTGTTACACCGACATGACCGGGATGCTCCTCGCACACAAGCTGGCCTAAGTATTTCTTCAAGTCTTTGGGGTGGGCCACATAGGCCATCCCTAAATATCACATATGACCATTTATTTCAGGGACATGTAAGGAGATGAAGTACTGCCACTGCTTGGATCAACTGTTTTAGTGGCACCAGGCAAGGCCAGATTTTAAGCCAACAGAAGACAGAGTTTAATCCTAGACTGCATCCTCCAGGTACCTCACAGAAGTAGCCCTCCACATTTTTACCAAGCCAATACAATAGCTTAGTACCAGCACCAAATCACATATCTGAAGTGCCATTTTGGTACACGTTTGTGTCATGTTCCCAATTTTCCAGGCTGTCAAAACACATGCTGCTTTGCTTTGGGGAGAAGATCTCAAGCAATCTTAAGCACAAACTACAGACCTGTACACGCTTCCGTACATAACCTCAGCTACATTCCACATTTCTGACACCTCCTTTTAAGCTTTAAGCTTACTGGAAGCCTTAATGCCAGTAGCTCATTTCAATCCACTGGTCGAGCTCCCAACAACTGCCTCAAAGGAGGCTGCAGCAAGGCGAGGGTCGGTCTCTTCTCCCAAGTAACAAGCGATAGGATGAGAGGAAACAGACTCAAGTTGTGCCAGTGAAGTTTAGGATGGACCTGAGGAACAATTTCTTCCCAAAAAGAGTTGTCCAGGCCTGGCTCAGGCTGCCCAGGGCAGTGGTGGAGTCTCCATCCTGGAGGGGTTTAAAACACATGTCGATGTGGTGCTGAGGGACATGGTTTAGTGGTGACCTGGTAGTGCTGAGTTAAGACAGTTGGACTCTATGATCTCAAAGGTCTTTTCCAATTTAAATTACTCTGGTTCTATTCTATGATTTCTTTGCCTCACCCAAGATGAAAATTCATCCACCCAATCCATTCATTACACAAACCCTTGGTTAGCTGGAGATAAAGAAACACAAGTTTTGAAATCCACAAGATAAGGAGACCTGTGATCACTAAGACACAAGAGAAACCACTTCCAGAAGCCACCAAATTTGTATCGTATTCATCATATCTATCTCTAGCTGACAAAAATATCTATCTATGCTAGCCAGCTAGTGTCCTGTTACAAGCTCTGGAGAAAGGAAGTTGTCTTGGACAATTCATGTAAGTTTGGACAAGCTAACCTCTGGGGTTGCTCATCCCCTTTCCTTGGAGGTTAGAGAGCCTAGATAAACAACTTCAAAAGGCTGAGCTTAGAAGGGAGGTTCATGCTTTGAGCTTCAATAGGGATATGGTCTCTCTTTGTGGACTTGGGATCTGAACAGTGACCAGCATGAACAAGAAGTTCATCAGCAGTCAAATGGCTACAGCGGCCTCCAGGGGACTTTGCATCCGGCCCAAGCGATGGACAATTTTCCATAGTCTCAGCAATAGCTTCTGTGGGGCTTACAAGCAGGTCCCCTGCAGACCAGAAGTAAGATTCAACTCAGTAGGCCAAGAAACCACTGCATGCCTTTAACTAAATTTGGCTGCTGAAGGGCAGCCCTAGTGGGGTGAGGCAAAGAAGTGCTATTTTCCCTCAGGAAAGCTAGCTTTATTTTCTAAAGGTTAATGAGAAATAGAAGAAAATTAGGCTAGCCAAAAGAATGAAAATAAATGGGTTTTTTTCTTCTTCTTTCCTCCTCGTTTTTCAGAAAAATGCATGGCTTTGGTTTTTCTGCAGGCAGTTGCTTCATATCAGTGTACCATGTGGTGACTCAGACATTTTGTTATTATAATCCAAGCCAAAGGGGAGATATATTTTATGAGATCCATGTCTCCCCCTCGACTCTCCATACTGTACATTTTCCCGAGTGAGGAGAAACACGGTCAAAACTTTGAAGACAGTTCATAGTGTCTCTTGGCAGGTTGCAGACTGCCTTTGCTCTCAGCCAGCAGAGCTAATCAGCTCAGCTTTGCAGTGAGCTCACACGTAGCACCCAGGGCAGAATTGTTTCTAACTCCCATAATCAGGGGAGGGGGGCAGATAGAGCAGTAAAGATGTAGAGCTCCTAACAGAACATGCAGAGGACTGTGAGGAAAGGGGCTTTGGTGAGAGCCGAGCTAATGCACACAGCCTCACAACTGGGGTCCGCATGCCTCCGTTCAGCTGACAAGCAATAAAGCACCAGATGCCCTCAAAATGCACGTCCAGAAGAGCCAGGACCACCTGTAAATCAGATTGCTGCTCCTATATTTCACCCTCCTAGAAAAATCTAAACTGTGCCTCAAACGCAGATAAGCACACTGAAAACTGGTTAGATATCCTGACAACCCTCCACAAAGGGCTGCAAAAACTCTCAGCAATTTGAGTGCCAAGAGTTTGCTCCAGATCCAACCCTCCGGTGTAACTCCATGGTGAGTGACTACTGTGCAAAACTGGTCTAAGGCAGGGGAAAAATCTGGCCTCCAGCTGACAAGTTTGTTTCCTGGACATGGGTCTGCCTTTTGAACTCCGAAACCTTTGACCATCGTGAAGCCACCAGACCCCAGGGGCATGTGAAATAAAAATAAATAGAAGACTTGAGGTGCGTCTGGTGGAGCCAGTGGTTTCAGAGAGAGCTTACAGAGGCAACATTTTGACCGTGCTCAAGTGCTGCAACTTGCAAAAGCAAAAATGGTTAACAAACTCCCATCACTCCCGTACAGGTGTAATAGGAGAGCTGCTGAAGTTTAAAACAATCACTGGATCAGAGGAGGTACCGAAAGGCTCCAAGTAACAAAGACATATTCGTTTGAGTCAAGTTATGAGAAGTATTTCCTCAGGGAATGATGTACGAACCGGCTGATCGACTAGATGTTTGTGGTGCTCACCACATGCTTTACGTTCCTTCCCAGAGACAACGTTTCTCTGGCACTGAGAAGATCATCACTGTCTGCCGCCCAGCCTACTCTGACAGGCCAGATGAATGCAAATAAAAAGAAAGTTCAGTAAAAATTAACTCCCAGACTTAGATGCCTGAGTTCTTTGAGAGAGCGAAGAGAATGAACTCCCACTGCGTTTTGAGAGGGTTGGGCATCCCAGCACACATCCACACAGGCCAAAGATCTCGGATAAAGAGCAAAGGAAAAGTTTTGAATTATTCCAGAACTCCCTCCACTACCTCACTTCCAGACAGATATGAAGTGACAACACCCTGAAACAAAGCAACACAACCGAGGAGAACATTATCAGATTATTCAGAACAATCCCCATTGTTAGTGACCCAGAATTCATGACTTAGAACAACCTAGAATTGGGATCTGGGCAAGTCCTCAAAGCCACTTAACCCCTTCAGTGACGTCCCCCCACACCACCACAACAGACGGGCTTTATTAAGCAGGAAAGGAAAAGGAAAGCGTCTCTTATCGCAACTGGAGACAGATTGAAAGGAGGGAGGAGATGACTTTTACTACTCGAGACAGCACTTCCTCCAAGCAGCATCACTATAACCCGAGAGTGAAGAAAAGCCAGTGACTGCAGCCTGCCAAATCGTTTGGGATTGAACAGGATCCCATATCGTGACAATGAGTGATAGCAGAAAGCTCAAAGACACCGAAAGAAATACTATATGTTTGAAGCAACTGGCAAGGGCAGAGTCCACATTTCAGTGTTTTGGCAAGAGAATAGACGCTTGTTCCGGGACTATGTCTTCAAACCCCGTACTGATTTAAAGATAGAAAGCATTGCTAATGCAATCTCAACACGAGGAGGACGGTTAGCAAACCTACCAGTAACGCCAGGTTTTGTTGTCTTTCACGTAAGCACACATACCCACAATTTTTTTTCAGCTGCTGATTTTCACTTATCCTCCATTAATAGGAACACTAAGGGGTTTTATTTTTCATTTTTAAAGGGACAAGCATTAACGAAACATCCTGTGAAGCACTAAGGTGAAGGCTGGCAAAACAGAAAACCTGATGTTATTCAAAGCCAAAGGTGAAGAGCAAGAGAGCTGCAGCAAATGCAGCCCGAGGTGACATGAAAGTCTAAGATCCCTGGAGACTTCACATCAGTGGATGTATCTGTGGCCTTCCTGTAAGTAAAGAGACAGTCACCGTTGTTAGCTGAACAAGCTTGTAGAGTGGCATGTTTTCTGCTTCATCTATTCAGTGCTTGGTACAGAGGAACTTCGTGTGTATTTAAAGACAGCAGGTCCCACTGATTTAGACACCTTGAACATCTTCCTCACTCTAGCTAGACCAGAAATCCACAAGAGCTCTAGGACAGTTTCACACCAGCCATTCTCCCCATCAGTTCTGCTCAGATACAGTTGGGTACCTGACAAACGCCCCCTGATCACCATCAAAATGGTTTCCAGCAGAAGAGAAGCTGGGCCGTGAAACACCAAGCACCCACACCAAGATCTATCGTGACGAATCAACGTAACTGTAATAATGCTACAAGACAATCACAAGAGACGCAATACTACGAGCTGAGCCAGGAAAACCCGATAAAGATGGATTCTCCCCCAAAATGCCTTCCTCTTTTCGTAATTCAACATGTTAACGAGTGGTTTGACTATCACTCAAGTATGCAGAAGACACGTACACAACTGACATGGATACACAAGTCAGAGGAACAAGGACTTGATCCAAGCCATGGCAGCCACCAGCAACAGCTGCCAAGACCAGACCAGACCAGTCCACTGTGACAGCTGTCTTTGTCATACTCCCCTGCTAAGAGTTCGTGAGAAATTTAGAACTTAATGGAGAGCAACCAGAGTCACTCTATCTAGGACTGACTCTGGCTCGTGTATTTTATTAAAAGTTTCTCAGAAAGAAAACGGAGAAGAATAGAAACCTCTCAAGAAAGAATGGTGCAAGAAGTTGAAATGCAAACACAGCACAAGTGCTCAGCTGACTTCTGCTCCTCCATTGGTGCACGCTTCACTCACCAGATAGATCTTTCTCCACCCAAAATGAGTTGCTATGCGAACAATGATAACAACAGGGACCACAAGACCAATCGGTGACTGGCTAACGGTTCCCTCTAGTATTCTGCCTCCTCACATTATGCATCCCATTGCATTGCATCCCCTTCCTCAATAAAGTCCAGAAGATGCCACAACGGCCACTTTGCAGTGATGCATGGGAGACACCTCATCACCCATTCCTCACAGAAGGCCACTGTGGACTACTACCTGAGACCCGCTCCCAGAGGGACAGTCCCATTGCGGTGAGCAGAGTGGGAACAAACTGCTCTCTGTAAGAAGCACCTTCATCTTCCTACAACCTGATGAGAGACTGTCTGACTTCCAACAGCCATTTCAGATGTAGGGTGCTGAGTCTCGCATCAAACACGCAGACAGAGCACCGAGAACAACTCTGGCTGCTAGCCAGACAGACTTCTGAGCCTGCCGCGCTGCCCGAGGCTCGGCCTCGACTGCAGCACACCATGTTCAGTCAGGCCCCCCCAAGAGATTTTATTTACGCATCTCTGCTTTCATCTACCCCTCGTACACAGTAGCTTGAACATTGTCTCCATCCTTAACCATATAACTTGCATATTTGCAAACATCTCTTCATCTTAAGACCATAGACAGGCAGACTGCTCGTGGGTCATTAAATTCAGTCTTATTGTACGAACCAGCTACCACACAACCCTCCCTTTGGGTTTTTTTGTTGTTGTTTATTTTTTAGCACAAACAAAAATCTTGATTTTTTTGTGTCAACAAACAATGACTGAACCTGATTTCTTACTGAGTACATGCTTCTTCCTCGTGTGTTAATTTAAGCCCAGAAACCCTTCCCCAGTGCTCTGCCCTCACCTGACACAGGGATTCCCAATAGCTGTAGTGTCCTGCACTGGAGAACAGAGCCAGAACTCACAGCCAAAATTATTTTGACCAACATGGGTCCAATTTTTACCCATGCCACCAGTTCCTTAACACTATCTTACCACTAACAAATCACCCATACAAAGACACATCAAAGCTTGCTTTCTCCCATCTACCCATCCATACCCCACTGATGTTTGTCCATTACCACATGCTTATTTATCTGATTGTCTTTCCTGAAGATATAGATATTCTCCTCTGTGTTCAACAGCCTCGTTTCTCTCTGTCTTTGTTCCACCTTATGCTCCATTCCTCAGCTATCACTGGGGGCTACACCTCTCTTCTTGGGAGGGGTAGTTGCTCTTCTCCTTTTCTTTACTGACATCTCTTTTGTTTCTCTCACCTCTTCAGCAAAAATAACCTTTACTTTTAGGTCTCATCCACTAGTAAACCCCTTCTTCCATTCTGCCCTCATAGTCACACAAACGCAGGTTCTTCACCTTAGGTGGGCACCTTTGTAGTGCCCTTTGTAGTCTCCTACTTCTTAGGAGAACTCCATCGTACCTGCAGCCTCCTCACCTCTTTAGCTTATCAGCTGAGACCACTTGTCTTCAGCCAAAAACCCTCACGAGGATAATACCCATCCACAGCACCTTCCTCCAGTCACACTCCTGTGCTCCAGCAGCCTTTGAACCTCCCCAATAACAATTACTATAATCATTGTCTTCCTCTTTGGAAAAGAAAGTACAGCCACACCAGCCTCTTCCCTACCTACTCCCTCAGCCACAAGCCCTCGATGAGCTAGCGGGTGGTAAAAGACTTTTGCCTGGGTCAGCTCTGCTCCTCAATTAAGCTCATCTAGGAGCAGAGGCAGTTCCCCAGCAGCATGGCTGCTGCCACTCTCCAAAGACCCAGCAGTCAGATCTGAGACAAGCCTGTCTATCCTCCTGAAACAGAATTGTTTCCTTGTTCCCAAGAGCAAGGCTCTCGCAGCCCCCTTCCCAAACATTATGCCACTTGCTAACCTGCCGGTTGACCTTCATGGGTTGGAGCTTTCTCTCAGTGCCACAAGGGACAAGTAAAGCTGAGATGTATGGGAACTTCCAGTCCTTTCTCCCAAGGAAGTACCTCTGTTGCATGAGGTGGTCCACAGGCCCTTCTGACCGGGGGCACTACTAACTGGGGAACAGAACGAATGTAAAAGATACCAGAAGCAATGCAGTCTTTAGGAGGAAGTTTGCTACGATGTTGCCATCACTTGGATGCACACAAAAGGTCAGATTCTCCACTGATATTTCTCCATTGACTCCAACAAAACTACTAACTTGCACTGCTGATGAGATTATACCTGACCCTACATCTACACCCTTCTTATGATCCCAGATTTATTGGCAAAGCTCTGCTGAAGTCAATAGGGCTGTGCAGCTACCCATTCGCACAAGGATCCAGCCCAAGCCTCTCCCTCTTCATCTGGAAAGTGTAGAAAATGAGCCGGTGTTGATGGTGAAGGGGCAATCTTTCCAAAAAGAGGAAATTTCCTCTTTTCTGGTGTGGCTGGGCTCTGCCTGTTCTCTACATCTGGGTAATCACATTTCAAGAGAAGGCTTTCTAGCCAGCAAAAGGAGGCCCTGCAAAATGAGTTAGAGGAAACCACACGTTTGGCATCAGAGCCAGCATCCTTCTCTGAATCCTCACACTGAGCCTGGCTGTCTGAAAAGCTCTGCTTGAAAAGCAGCCCGAGTTTTCTTCACATGCATGTGACAACGGCTGCAAATATTTCCCTTTGGTCCATCACGTGTGCACAAATCCATGCTCCATCGACATACAGATATGTGAAAATATAAACTGTGAGAATAGATGTAACAAAGACCTCAGCACTGAGGAAAGTGTGCAAGTCCATAGTACCTCCTTGTGAAACCAGGTACCCATTTACACACAGAGCTTTTACCCTAGATACAACTGGCAGTTCAATCAACGGGCGTGCAGGGAGCATCTGTGGGCACCAGGCGGGACCCAGCCCCTGCGACCACTGTTGCCGCATAACTCGTGCTGCCCAGGAGGAGCTTTCATCCTTCTGAGGCTGCTGCTGTCGTAGGACAGGATTTCAGCTTCCAGCTCTAACAATAGAGGCTTGTCCTTTCAGATCCAGAGGCTCCAGGTTCAGTTCCCACAGATGATCCATCCAGAGTGGTTGTCAGAGCAACCCTGGACTTAGAGGTAGGGACTTACTGGAAATGACTGTAATTATTTGAGCTCACTCAGGGGAACGGTTGTTCATACGCAACCTTGTCCAGAGTGGAGTTGAGTGATCTGAAATCCCACCTGGCCACCTATCTGCATGAGCTTTTACGCAGACCAGAGCCACAACCAAATTCCACGTGATGAAGCAAGAAATCTTTCCTTGGCACGTTCTGCATCCTCCCTCACTGCCAACCCTGCATTAACTCCTAAATTAATGCTGTGGTGATAGAACCCACCATATCCTCCCTGTCCAAATGGGGAGAAAGGTAGGTAACCTCTAGGACCAGCTGGCCACTCAACTACCATAAAAACAACGGAAGGAGCTTTGTGAGACAAACCAAGTTGGAAACCCATGGACAAGCTCTCAAGGGAAAACAAACAAGCAACAACAAAACCAAAAAGTCTGGGGTTAAAAATCACTTCAAAAACATGAAAATGCTAGTGCTAAGCATGCTGTGAATCTGTTTACTGTGTATTTTAATCATGTAACTGATCAGCCCACTGTAACATACACCACTTGTTAAGATAGATGCAGCAGATACAAAACCAGTCTGATTTCACACAGTAAAAATGTGTTCATGCAAACAGAAAGATATTAAATGCATTTCACACAAAGTGTTTCTTCTCATCATTTTAAATACATATCCCAATTGTTTTGCCCGGTTTGGAGCCCACTTGAATATTCTGGGACTGTCCCAAATCCCATACGGGTCAAGAGCTCACTGACTCCAGTGGGTGTTGGATCAGATCCTACGAGATCAAAATTCCTGTAAAGACTAGTGTTTCAGTGCGGTTGGGTCTGCATTCCGTACAGAATACACTGTAGTTACACCATCCTCACAGGGTAGCTACAGCGGAACGCTAGAGCTGAGCGGTTACAAACATGGACTGAGAACAAATTTAGCAGTCTGGCTGATGAGCAGGTCCAAAACGCGACATATCTGCCGTCCACCTCTGCCGAGCCTCCTGTGAAGCATCACCAGCTAACATTCAGCCAGTGTGTTTTGGCCCCTTCTTACCCATTCGAGTCATTAATCATTCATCTTAATTATCTCGGTGGTATTTCGTGCTCCTCCCCCACCCACGCCGCCTGTCTGTTTGCGGTATCCATCTGTTGTTCCTCATCACACACTTGGACTGCACGATCGCTGGAGAAAGGGCCATTTACGCACGACGCGTGCACGACACTCCGTGCACTCCAACCCCGGCCACCAGTTGAGACCTCACACTATGTTTGACCACAAATCATAGTCACCAGCGATACTCGTCAGGTATGCACAGACACACAGATACATACACACGTAGCACGTACACCTGTGCGTGTGCTCGGCATGCACATGCAACACAGACGTCTACTGGAGACCAGTATGCCTGCAATTAAGGCAGGTGCCACCGAGATCAGGGGAAGGAGGGAAGAGAGCGGCAAGATGAAGTTTCAAATGTGAAATTTTAGCTGAAACGATCTTCTGCCTGCTCACCCCCTCTAGCTGCAGCCCTCAGCCTTGCACAGAGCTGGAGCCACTCGCCACGCTCCAGCTACAAGGCAGTTGCCCAGGGCTTGAAAATACCTTCAGAACTGAACTGCCGCGTTGTGCACAATGTAGAGGAACATCTGAGGTGTTCTGAGGTCTGCTGAGGAACACGCTAACACTCGCATGGGGAGTGGGGAGCGGGGTTAAGGAAATTGTGCTTTTGAAAGGCTCACCACGTGCATGTGCACCATAGAAGGGAACAGCAAAGTTGGTGAGAGAGAACAAGCCTTCCCTGGTTTTAAGCTACCTGTCATTTCAAAACTTCCTTTTGGTTTGTTGGATATCGTAGGAAATGGTGTGAAATGTTACCAAAAGATAGCTTGATGGGACCTGTACCTGAAGTGGACATTTAGCTGGACCTGGCCTGGAATGAATGGTTAGACAAAAATTTCCAGAACTAGTTGTCCTCCATTGACAGCATTTTTTTCACTTTTTTCTCAGGGATGAACTCCTCCTGCTTTCCTGTATTCAGAGGCACACAGACATCAAGGGAGGCAAAGTCAAAGAGATCTTCTTTCTTACTCATAGTGCAGACCAAACTAAAGCTCGCCCATGCACGCTCTGCCAAGTCTCAAGACTTGAGTCCAGCCTAACATTTCCCACAGCTAGGATTAGCTGTACCAGCTCCCTCAAAACCCCGTGCTCCACACCAGCCTTATCTGGGGTGTGCTCAGAGCTGGTGGGAGAGGATGCAATTCTGCGTTTCAGCTGGGGCTGAGTACCCAGCAAGCGCTTGCTGCCCGGTTTGATGAGTCTTCTCCCAGAAAAGGATGTTGAGGCATCTCCATCACGTGCGGCACCAATCTCCCATGATGGAAAAGATGGCTGAAGCGTCTGTTAGCAGGGACAAGGAATTGATCTGTTCCACGAAGAGACTCTCTGCATGTTTTGGGAGGACTTTGCTCTGAAGAGCTGTGATTGTCCTTCCAACACTGAAGTGGCTTCAACAGAGATGGACCCAGGGATTAAAAAAATCAAAAAAAAAAAGCATCAGGACAAGGCCTGTCCAGTGAGTGTGTCTGGGACATTGCTAACGACTATCATCTGGGTGCTACAACAGTAGGATGAGAAATATTTCTTAATGTACGCAGAGCAAAGGAAACCCCTTAAGCAAACATACCAGTAGAACAATTAGGTGGTTAATTACAACGTTGGCCATGAGAGGTTTTCTCCATTTTTCCACTTCAGAAGAGCAGCGATTAATAAACAGGGTTGCCTCTTCTGGTGGAATGAGTCAGACCCTGCCCACGCTGGGGTTATCCTCACACTGCCACTGCTGCTGTTTGGAGCACACGAGTGTTCCCTGGGGAGAAGAAACACTTCATTTAGCTTGCGGTGCTCCACACCAGATCACACAGCATTGCTCTCCACAGCCTCCCTCCTACCACTCCCAGGAGACCGCTGTGCTCGTGGCTGGGTAGACATCTCCAAGGCGGGGGTGTTCTACACAGACAGTATTCTCTAGCTCCAGGTGAGGACAAGGGAAGAAAAGCCACTGGATGAACCAGAGGAGCTACAGTACAGTTCAGAGATTTTGCTACCTGGATCTGGCTTTGTTCTAGGACAGTAGTAGCCGAAAGGCACCAGCATTCACCATTAATTCTGTGACATGACCTGATCACTCCCTGCTTTTTATTCAGGTCAGTTAAAGATGTTGTACAGGTGCTGGGTAACAGAGTGGATGAGCAAATGGGGGGAGTCCCTCCCTGGGTTACGGCTAACCCTGAAGGAACTCACCCAGACGCAGCAGAAGGTGAGCTCAAGCAGCTGCGCATGAAGGGCACTGCACACGAGTCCCACCCGACCCTCCAGAGGGAAAGGTCCGGTCACAGGCGTGCTGTGACCAGAGAAGATCCTACTGTCCTTTCCACCACGAGGCACAAGTGCTGGTCCACGGTCTGTATCAGTCTTGGCCCTTCTCTTGAGGAAAGGCGGATTCATCTGCGGGGAGGATGACACCAGAAGCCCAGGCAGCGGCAGCAAACAAACACATGGTGTTGCTGTTGCCTGTCTCGGGAGACACACCAAAGAGCTGAGAAACAGGAGGGGAAGGATGCCTGTCCTGAGAGGACCAACAAACCTGTGACTATGTCTGTAGGAATTTAACAACAGGCAGGTGTCCCACGAAGTGAACCCTCTTTTCTCCTCACACTGCCTTCACTTCACGCTCTTACACAAGCAGGAGTTACAGAATGTCCTGCCTGGGTTTGGTGATGACACCCAAGCGAGCTCTGTCACCAGAGTATGCCTGTTCCCTGCCTCGGTAAAACTACTTCTACACGTCACTCACTGCCCACTGTGCCAGAGGCACGGCCACTGACGTGGCACCCCCTCCTCAGCCTGGTCCTGTGCTGCCTGTGCTCAGGGGGTCCTACCCCATCTAAGGGGCTCTACAGGGTGCTGCCCACAAACCAGGACCTCATCCTGTC
>NW_010409305.1:0-206 GCF_000710305.1 Buceros rhinoceros silvestris
AGCATGGTGCTCCAGCCCCTGCTGTGGGGCGGCTCCGCCTCGGTGCTCCTCGTCCTGGAGCTGCACTTCTCCAGCTGCATTCGTGGCTTTTATTGAACCTTATGTTTAAATTTCCTGCCCAGGTCCCCATCCCTTCCCAGGTCCCACCACCCTCTGATTCGGTGCCGTGGAGGCCGGGCAGAGCTGGATGGCTCCGGCTGGGTCAC
>NW_010409306.1:0-1857 GCF_000710305.1 Buceros rhinoceros silvestris
CCCGCCAGAGCGGTGCCTCCAGCCGGGCATGGCTGGGTGGGCACCCACAACGCCACCCCAGCGCCCAGCTCCAGAAATGGTGCTCAAAAACTGCTTTTCTTAGCAAAACGCCGTGTGACACCAGGACATGTTCTGTGGCAGGCGACCAGTCCCAACCACACACCCCAGACACAGGGAAAACCAGTATCTTCAGGATTTTTGGAGAACAGTCTCCATTTTCCAAGCTCCAGGTGTGAACACAGGCTCAACCCTCCCCAAAAGCGACCAAACACACACACGCCTCTCCTTCCTATTTAGGCTGGGAGCAGCTGGAGGTCTCCCAGGACTCCACCTGGAGCATCCCAAACTCCTGCAGCATCCTCCCACAGAGCCCACATCATTATGGGGCAGAGCGGAATATTCCAGTGGGATTTTCGCTGCTGCCATCAACAGCCACCGACATACAAGTTTTCAGCTCTGGCTTCCTACCCCGCCACCTCCTCAGCCATGGAAAGGCCAGTGGGGACATGGGCGGGAGGAAAGGGACTCAGCCAAGCCATGAAACCAACTGATTTAGTGACAAAAAACAGTCTCTAGCTGCTTTAGGGGGGTATTTCCCAGGAAATAAAAAGAATTCAATGAGCCAGGAAGTGCTCTCCCCCGTCCGCCCCCGTGTCCCTTCCTTTGCTGCATGCATGACCGGGTGGCCCACCTTAGGGTCACGTTCGGGCTTGGGGACACTGTTTCTCCAGCTTGACTAGGGCAGAAAATCACCCCAAAGCGTCCCTGCGCTCTGCACAGGGGTGGGTGACGGGGCATTGCCCAGGGACCAAGATGGGGCCACATGGCTGCCAGGCTCCTTCCTCCTGGGAAAGCTCCGGGGGCTGTTTGTGAGCCCAGAAGCTGGGCTCCTGCCACAGTCCTGCCAAAAATGGCCATTTGGGGCCATTTTTAGCCATTACTGCAATTTAAAGGGAAATTGGCACAAGCAAAGCTGCCGTGCAGGGTGGACAGGGAGACTGCAGTCCACTGTGCCTCAGTTTCCCCAGCAGCCCAACTGCACCCTGTGTGTCCATACACTCTGGGTGGCTCCTGGGGAGACCCAGCCCTGTGCCCCAGCACCCCACTCCCCCCATGGGTTGATCCCCAGATATGTTTTGGGGAGCCCCCTGCTCCCAGTAAACACCATGACCAGCCCACAGGGCCCGGATCAAACCCAGCTTTAGGGTCAGGGCAGAGGGATGGACCCCACAATAACTCCTGGAGACATCAAATGGAGATGATTTGCCCATGCCCACCCCCAGGGGACACCCCTGTACCCCCATACCTGTCTTAGCAGCGCTCCCTCATCCAGGGCATCCTGTCGCTGCTGGGCGACGGTGACACCGAGCACCAGCGTGTGAACACTGCAGGAGATGGTGGTGATGAGGACGATGGGCGCCAAGCGCAGCGGCAGTGTGATGAAGAAGGAGAAGATGAAGAAAGCCTGCCAGCCCACTGTGTCACTGGCCTCGGGTGAGCGGGAGAAGTTGAGACCCAGGTAGCAGAAGATCTGGGCCCCTGTCGCTGCTGGGCGACGGTGACACCGAGCACCAGCGTGTGAACACTGCAGGAGATGGTGGTGATGAGGACGATGGGCGCCAAGCGCAGCGGCAGTGTGATGAAGAAGGAGAAGATGAAGAAAGCCTGCCAGCCCACTGTGTCACTGGCCTCGGGTGAGCGGGAGAAGTTGAGACCCAGGTAGCAGAAGATCTGGGCCAAGATGAGGACCCAGAGGACATAGGGCAGGAACCTGCGGGCCACCCGCTCGGGGAGCAGCTTGTACTTGCAAAGGATGAAGAGCAGCGCGTGGGGGACCAGCCCGGCCGCCGCCGCCAG
>NW_010409307.1:0-313 GCF_000710305.1 Buceros rhinoceros silvestris
CTGAGGTCTGGGCTCCAGGGTGGGAGGAATCCTGTCAGACACTCTGGAGACGACACAGTGGGCACAGGGTGTCGATGGCTCCCGAAACAGCTCCTCTCCTTTCCCCCAGGTACCCTGGGCCAAGTCTTCCCCTTTTGCACGTGCTGCTGACAGGACCCCGGGCATCCTGGGCTGGGGCTCCCAGCGGTCCCCCACCCTCTGCCAGCTGCCTGGCCCCATGGGTGAGGGCCACAGCAGGGCACTGCTCTCTGGGACTCTGCAGAGACCAGGGGCAAGGAGTTCCTCGAGGCTGCCTGCCTCCTGCCGGCCCACA
>NW_010409307.1:786-1795 GCF_000710305.1 Buceros rhinoceros silvestris
CCACCGCTCCCACGCCTGGTCGCCTTTCCCCAGCGGCAGCAGCAGGAGTGAGCAGCAGCAGGGGTGACGGCCTTCCTCCTGCCCCGGAGGCTTTTCTGAGATGACTTCCCAGGAAGAGAAGCTGCGGCCTGGCACGTCCAGCAGAGCCAAGGTCAGGGCACTTGTCTGTGTCCCTCAGACGTGTCCTGCAAGACCCTGGCTCTCCTGGTGCTTCCCAGGGGTGGATCTCCACACGGTGAGCTCACATCAACCGCAGGAACCCCAGAGGATGTGCAGACACACTGTGCCTGCCTTGCCCACGCAGAGTTTCCGTGACCCATGTCCAGGCACTGTGACCTGCTGCCCTGGTGCCCTGAGTGGGTGCTTTGAGGTCAAGGGCGTGCAATGAAGAGTGTCCGACCATGTGCCCTCCGTTACAAGGTTGGGGCGGGGGCCGTGGGGCTGCCTCATCCCCCACCAGCAGAGTGAGGAGAAACAACAGCACCCCGGGGGCTGTCCCGCGGGGCACCTCCCAGTCGGCGCAAACCCCATTCTGCTGGGGCTGGTCCGCCCAGACCAGGGCTCTCCCTGCGAGGGCTGGGAAGATGGATTCGCCACCAGCAGCTTGGCTCGTCGTTCACAGCGCTCGGAACGGGAGATTATTGCCGGGGGAAACAGCTAGCAAGTCCCGAAGGAAAGGCGTTTATGTCTTGCTGAGTATTTGTACATTCTTTCAAATGCCACCGAAAATAAGACATTCCTGGTACTTGCCGCGACTGCCAAAACCGATGGAGAACAGAGGAGCCGCACAGAGAGGAGAGGATGAGGCGGGGCAGCGCACGTGAGCATATGCGTGTGTGCAGGTGGGCACGTGCCTGGGAGAAGCTCGGAGCTTGCGGTGCCCGCGTTCCCCTCCAGAGCGGTGCTGGTGTGGGGAGGTGGGACAGGTCCCACCACCCCCTGTATCCCCCACAACTCCTCAGCTGCCCCATGTCCCCTCCCAGCCTCGGATGCTCCCGGGACAGTCTGG
>NW_010409307.1:1971-2322 GCF_000710305.1 Buceros rhinoceros silvestris
CACCGCCCAAGCCCTGGCGACACCCCGTGCCCTCCTGCCGGCTGGGCAAGAGCCAGCACCTCCTGAACGTCACGTTGAGGGGTGTTTCTCCCAGAGCAGGGTGTGACATTCCTGAAGCATGGAAATGCTGCAGGCGAGAGGGAGGGAGGGAGGGAGGACATGACTGCCCCCCGCACCAGGGAAGGAGGCAAGAGTGGCAGGCTGGAAATGACACAGAAGAGAGGGCGAGTGAGAAGCTCTGGGCAGAGAGAGGGGCTCTACTGCAGTGTGACCCTGCAGGGCGTCTCCTCACCCATGGCCGCTCCGACAGGGAGCGGGCACCCCAGGAAGTGCTTCTCACTGATGTGTCTC
>NW_010409307.1:2519-2956 GCF_000710305.1 Buceros rhinoceros silvestris
GAGGGCTGCCGATGGGTGCTCGCCCCAGCAGAGGCACCACGGAGCTGCTGCGCTGCAGTGTCACCTCCTCACGCTGAGGCTCCACTCCCACCCATGGGAAAGCCAGTGAGATTTTAACCCCTTCCAAACCAGCCTCGCAGCCTCGCACTGAAATAACCCCTCACCCTCTGGAGGAGCCCGTCGAGTGCCGGCGTTCACCCCTCGAGGCTGCGCCGCAGGAAGGGCAGCGCGTGGAAACCCACGTGCCGAGAAGCTCCTCGGCCGGGCCTGTCAGGACACTTCAGATGATTTGCCGGAGCGTGACACCAAGAGGAAAAAATCCAGGGCAGCTGCGTGACTCACCTCCGCTCAGGGAGGACGGGCTCCAAGCGCCAGCAGCTGCTGGCCTGTGTTAGCCCTGGCTGGGGGGGCCGGGTCCCAGCTACACCCAACCCTCG
>NW_010409307.1:3083-3637 GCF_000710305.1 Buceros rhinoceros silvestris
GCGCCGGCTCCCAGCTAAACCCACCCGTGGGTGCAGGGGGAAAGGCTGGTGCGGGTCCTCGGAGGAGGAGCAGCAGCTCTGCTTTCCACTGGCCCAGCCTCAGGGGTGGCTGTGCCATGGTGCCTCCACCGTGGGCACCCAAACAGGGTGCAGAGGAGGGTGCTCTCCTAGCTGGACCCAGGAGAGGGGGAGGTGTCTGACCAGGGCTGTGCAGGGTGGGGGCAGAGGAGGTGACCTGGGTCTGGAAGAAGCTCCGGAAAAGCTTGGCAAGGGGGAGGATTGGGGAATATTTTAATTACTGGGGTTTTCCCCACAAAGTCCTGATTTCTCACCACGTGGATTGCTGCCCTCAGGAAAGCAGGCACGAGGATGGCCACGCCGGGGTGACACCCTCTCGCTGGGTGCAGCTGGGAGAGAAGGAGCTGGCAGTGGGCAGGGCAGAGCTGGGCAGAGCTGCGGGGAACAGTCTGTCCCCCCTGCGCAAGGGAAGGTGGGGCAGAGGCTGGGGGTCATCAGGCCCACATCCACAGTCAGTGGGGCAGGGGCCTCTCTCT
>NW_010409308.1:0-268 GCF_000710305.1 Buceros rhinoceros silvestris
GCCCGGCCGGGAGACAGCAGTCCTGGCTGGCTGTACCAGGGAGCCGTGCCCGGGCAGGGGCCAAGCGGGCGCCCGCAAAGGGGCACAGAGCAGCGCCCCGGGCGAGGGGCAGCCAGCAGCGTTTGATGCCGTTATGACAAGGAGAGGGTGGTAAAGCAGCTTTTCCTTGGTGTGGAGCAGGAGCTGATGCCCCTGGCCGCCCTGGCAGCAAGGATGGGGGCTGTGTGGGGCTGGCTCCCTGTGCCGGGGTGTCCAGGATGGGGCTGAC
>NW_010409308.1:435-663 GCF_000710305.1 Buceros rhinoceros silvestris
GGGCCCCCCATGGGCTGGCCCTCCTCTTCAGTCTTCTGGGATCGTGGCAGGGAGCTCCTGTCAGGAGCTTTCTGGGGTAAGGCTGTTATCCCCGAGTTGGGGTGGGGGGGATGCTCTGCCCCATCCCCTGGCTGGGCAACATGTGGCCAGTGCTGCAAAGCCTTGGCGGGCCCCACACGGCCTCTTACCCTCTTGGCAGCTCAGAAGCAGTTTTCTGGCTGAGCTCGC
>NW_010409308.1:767-1524 GCF_000710305.1 Buceros rhinoceros silvestris
CCCTGGGGGCCCCCCCCAGCCGCTCCCCTGCCGTAACCCACACCGAAGCTCCTGCCCTGTCCTGCATGTGGTGGGATGTAGGGGGGTTGGGCCAGCGTGACCATCAATGTCACTGGAGTTGGGGACACCTGGCAGCGGCGGGGCAGGAGGAGTCGGAGAGGGCTGAGGGTGGCTGCTCCCGGGCTGGCAGTGACCTCGAAGGGCACAGGCAGCACTCTCATGCCTCTTCTTTAACATGGGGGATCTTAGGGAAAAGGAAGGGTCTGCCGGGGGAAGCTGCATTTAATCAATGTCCTTGAAGGCCTTAGCTGGGGGTCTCGAAGTGTGGCGGTGGTATCATTAGTAAGAACAGCATTTAGAGGGAAACGGCTGACAGGCACAATAGAATAGCAGCCGCTTTAATATTCTCCATTTCATTCTGTACTTAAAATCCCTGTCAGCCTCCAGTGAGGAACAAGGAGAATTTATGATGAAAAATCAAAGATGTCTGTGAAAATCAAGGATGAGATCAGTGGGCTGATGGATGACTGGCACGCAAGTGCCCATTGCCACTGAGGTGCTCTTGGCAGGGGACGGAGCGGTGGTTTCCTGCGTGGAATTGCAATACCACCCTCTTCCCTTGATGCTTCCATTTAAATATGGGTCTGTACTGGGGGACTTTGCTCCCCAGCAGCTTTACTCCTCCCACGGATGTCCCCTGCATTTTGGGGAAGGGGCAGCCTTCTCCACTGACCTGCCTCTCAGGAGCTGGCCCATG
>NW_010409308.1:1582-2334 GCF_000710305.1 Buceros rhinoceros silvestris
CTCAGGAGCTGGCCCATGGCTGGGCCTGGGGTTTGCTGGGGAAGGTCCTGCTGGCTGGACTGCGGTGGAGCCTCCTTCACCCTCCTATTGGCCTCACTGCCTCCAGCAACCAGGTACCTCCATCCTTGGAGGTGCTGGCTTGTCCCTGAGCCCTGGCAACGGGGACACCTGCCTGCAGACCTGCCACCAGCTCCTGGCCCCAGAGACACTCTAGATGCTCCTGTGGTCACTGGAGGCATCATCATCATCCTGGGTGGATGCAGATCTGAGTGACCTGTCAGCATCCCTCAGCTCCGCTCCACAAACCTGTGGTCCCCAAATGTTCCAGGGTGCCTGAGCGAGGAGCAGCCCTGGTGTCCCTCCACACCCCTGGCCCCGGGAGCAACAATTAAGGCATTTGTGGTACCGCTAATGCTGTTCCACTTAACGGAATAGGAGATAAACGCCCAGTGCGCAAAGGGAGGGTCTTGCTTCATAGCCCCATTCAGGAGGAGATTTCTTTTAAGTAATCTAATAAGGGCAGTGATAAATACTGTTTACCAGGCAGCACTCACCACCCGCAGAGCCCCTGGGAGCCTGGCCCGGGGAGGCTGAGCTGGTGCTGGCTTGTGTGGCAGCCCCTTGGCAGGGCCGGCTGGGATGGCCCCCGTGGCACCGGGGTGGGGCGTATTGCCCGCTGTGCCCCCACACACTGCCTGGGCCGTGAGCATCGCCCGTCCTGGGCAGCGGCGACCGACGCTGTGCCAGGGCAC
>NW_010409309.1:0-315 GCF_000710305.1 Buceros rhinoceros silvestris
CTCTGTCCCATCCCCTCACAGGTCTCAGGTGTGTGATGGTGGCCTACAGTCAGTCTTGTGGGTATTAATGGAGTCTTCCAAGGCGGCTACTGGGTTGGCGTGCTCTCCGCGAAACCACAGCGTGCTGGTAGGTGTGCGGCGGCGGGGACCCGGCCCCTTGGGCTCTGCTGCTTCGGGGAGCGGGGAGAGGAGCGCGAGAGCCCACACCACATCCCGAGCGAGGAGGCGAGCAGCGGGGCGGGCGCTTCCCTGGGGTCGATCCCCTGCTCGCACCTGGCTCCGCCGTTGCCGCGTTGATCGCTGTTATCTGGGGTG
>NW_010409309.1:496-1908 GCF_000710305.1 Buceros rhinoceros silvestris
GGAATGCCTCTCCTCAGCGTTGAATTACCCCCGGTAATCTCATCTCCTCGCTTCCTGCCTTAGATCAACACAGACTGAATTCCTCTTAAGTGCAAAATTCAATTCAAAATTAACTCTCTGCTCCCCAGCCGGTACCTCCTCGAGTTAAACCCCCCCAGAGCGTGGCTGTTTTGGGTTTTGGTTTGGGGTTTTTTTGGTTTTTTTTTTTGTTTTAAACACTTCTCTTTGTTACAGGCTTGAAAAAAAACCAACCCAAAACACCTCACACCAGTTTGGATTCCTCCAAGACTTTCCCACAGCCTCTATCACACATCTGCTCTCCTCGAAGGAAACCGAAGAGCTCCCCTAGTAATTGTATTTTCCTCCTTTACACTGTATATTGGTAGGACAGAGCGTGTTACTCCTGACAGCGTCGCCGTAGCGTTCGAAAAGACTTTCCAAACGGAACTGTAGGAAAGCAGACTACGAGAAAACAACAACAAAAAGGCAAAACGAGAGCAAGTATTTTTGTACCAAACCTCCTCAACAGGACAAGCTTACACTGGGTCGGACCACACCTTTCGTGCTTGACTTTGGAAGGCGCGTAGTTAAGTCTCGGTCCCCGCCGGCTGCGTGCCGAAGGTGGGATGTTCACCGAAGGTGGGATGTTCACCGTGGCGAGGCGCGCGGGCCGGCTTTGTAGGAATCGTGCTCCCTCTGGCACAGGACTTGAGCTCTGCGAGACGCCTGCGGACCCTTCCAGTATTCCCCTGTGCTTCCCAGCGGTGCCCGGTGACAAGCAGGCAGGACGGTCAGGTGGGGTTTTTGACCTTAGGGCTCTGTTTTACAGCTGTCTGTGCAAAGCTGCGGCGTGGAGCAACAGCTCCGATCAGGGATGGGCACAGACAGCCCTCACATGTAGCGAAAAAAGGTGACAGTTTGCCTCCTCTTCCTCCTCCTGCCTCCTGCTTGAAGTTGTTACAGACAATGCAAACTGCTGTATGAGAAAATCCACGCCGAGCCCCCGGCTCGGGGCTGGGCGCGAGTGCAAGCGAGCAAAGCGACCCCAAACCTCCCACGGACTCGGTTTCACGCAGAAGGAGGCGCAGACCTTCTCCTTCCGTCGCCTTTCCCCCCGCTCCCAGGCCCCGCTGCGGGGTACGCCGAGCTCGGCCGCTGCCCGGGTTGCCCCGGAAGGCGCAGGGTGCCCGTGGCCTCGTTAAACACCGTAACCTTTTGTCTTCCTTCTTCCTTCCATTCCGAGGGTGGGCTGAGGTTTTGGCTGCCGGGGCAGGGCGGGTGAGACGGGAAACTGTCCCCTTGGGGTCTTGCCTGAAAAGTGGGATTGATAAAGGCGATGCGAGAGGAAATCAGTTCCCAGGCAAAGCTCTGAGCGGCTGGAAACGGAACGATGGGAGCGTTTCCTAGCGCCC
>NW_010409309.1:2042-2655 GCF_000710305.1 Buceros rhinoceros silvestris
CTCCTTCAGCAGACTATTTCCTGTCCTTTGTCTTGTGGAGAGGAGAAGCTTCCACATTGTCTACTCTGCTTTTGGAAATATGTTTAAAGGTACTTTTCTATTGTAATTTTTTAAAAATAAAACCGGTGATTGTTCTCAGTGAGGCACAGAGCGTGGCCGCGTGCTGTCTGTCCGCTCAGGATCCCGACGCACCCTGCGGGGCCTCGGGGAACGGCAGCCGCCTTCCTCCCGCGGGGTGTTGGAAGGCAGCGGCGGTTTTTCAGGGCACATCCCGCTCGGATCTCTAGGAAAGCTTCAAAATCCAGGCCGGGAGGATCGGCAGGCTCTGAGGAAACGGCTCCAAGTTTACAAAGATGTTATCGGTTAGTTTTTAAACCTACTAATCTTGGCACTGAGCGCAGGGGCTACGCTGCGATTTTCCATGAGCTCAGCCCCAGCAGAGGCAAAACGTAACCTAGAGACCGAGGGACACAGTATTTTGATTTTCTCTTCTTTTTTTAAACACGCTGAGAATTTCGAAAAACTCGGCTTGTAAGCCCAGCCTAGAAATTCCTCCTCCTTCCTCTGCTCCGCCCCCGCCCCGATAGACGCAAGCAGCGTCCCCAGGATCCCC
>NW_010409309.1:4014-4266 GCF_000710305.1 Buceros rhinoceros silvestris
CTGGACGGGGCAGGGAGGAGGAGCGAGCCCAGCGCCCGCTCCTGCGGGCCTCCTCGGGAGAGGGGAGGAAGGGGCAATGAGGGCAGGAGAGGACAGGTGAGATAGCACCGGAGAGGCTGAGACCCAGGCTGGGAGGGGAGGCGGCAGGCGGTAGAGCTTGGAAAGCAGAGCTGAGACACCCCATTAGCAGTCCCCTGAAACGCTGCTTGTGAAACACGGGGAAGTCAACCATTAGCAGAGCCTGGACTTCAT
>NW_010409310.1:0-4907 GCF_000710305.1 Buceros rhinoceros silvestris
GGTGCGGTGCCCGGCAGAGGGCAGCGCCAGGCAGCGCTGGGTGAGCGTGGGGGCACGTCGGTGAGGGAGGTCGGTGGGTTTTCTCTTGACAGTTATAAAGAAAGAACAGCGTACTGTTTTTTATTTTTCCATGGTGGTGTCACTTGGAATGTGGTTTCCCTTACTTGCCCTCTCCCCCACCCATTTCCTCTGTCTTGTGAAACTGTGTAAAGTGAAAACTCAAGCAGTGACTGCTAGCCTTGCTCCTAACCTGCAAGGCCAGAAATACTGTATCAGCAAAAGGTTTTGCATGTATGAGAACAGTATCTGAAATCACTTCACTACTTATTTTTAAGCAAATACAACTGAGTGTTTCAAAGGCTTCCAGGCAGATGCTCTTGACTTACTTTGGTTTGTTATTTTTCCTTATGTGTAAGAAGTTGGTGCTTTTTTAAAAACTCTGTTGTGTGCATAATGTAATGAAATTCAGAACAAAAGACCCTGCTTTTGTGCATAAGATGTATTCCTTTTTATTCCCTCCTATTTCTACTTCTCCACTCGTACTTCTCTCATTCAGAACAGAAGAAGGGAAATGCAGGCCCAGTCTGTCTGGAATCCATCAACCCGGCACGCAGCCGGCAGCAGAGGGTGATTCTGCCTGTCCATTACCCAGGGCGAGTGCACAGAGCAAACCAGATAACAGCCTATCCCACTCGGACAAGCATGGACCCTCACGGAAACCCTATCACAGTGCTTACAGTTGAGCGACATGGTGAACAGAGCCTCTACCAAGCCCCGTCCCCAGCCTATATCCAAAGTTATCAGCCCGTTCATTTGGACCGTGCTTTGAACACGCATCACTGTAGCCTGGAACATCGGGCTTACTCGTCAGCTCACAACTTCCGAAGACCCAAGTTTGGTGGACGCAGCTTTTCCAAAGCAGCGTGTTTTTCCCAATATGAGACCATGTATCAGCACTACTACTTCCAAGGCCTTAGTTACCCTGAGCAAGATGGACAGCTTCCAGCTGGCATTTCCTCAAAGGGCCCTTCCCGTGCCTTTCAGCCTGGTAGCAGCATGCTTTTCCCCCCTGTGGTACATGTAGTGCCCTCATCGCGCTTGGAGAGTGGCAGCACCTCCAGCTTTAGCTGCTATCATGGTCATCGTTCAGTGTGCAGCGGGTATTTGGCTGACTGCCCTGGGAGTGACAGCAGCAGCAGCAGTTCCGGCCAGTGCCACTGTTCCTCCAGTGATTCCATGGTTGACTGCACTGAGGTCAGCAACCAGGGGGTATATGGGAGCTGCTCCACCTTCCGCAGCTCTTTAAGCAGTGACTATGACCCATACGTTTACCGCAGTAAGAGCCCTTGCCGAGGGGGTGAGGTTGGTGGTGCAAACAGGGGTGCAATTGTTCTCTTGGAGGGCCCTCACCAGGATGAGCTTCCAGCTTATGGTCACAGTCTGGTGGGTGCTGGCTGCCGGCCTGTGCCAGCTTCTTCCTCAGGGGACCAACTGTCTAATTGCAGCATGGATATGAACTATAGCAGTAATTCCTCACTAGAGCACAGGGATCCAAATGGCGCTACCTCAGAGGGAGGACATGATGCCACTGCTGGTGCTGCCTTGGATGTTAAAAGGAACTGGAAGAATCCAGAGACAGCAGGGCCGCCTATGGAGCAAGCATGCGCGTGCTGCTTTGAGCTCCAGCACCCTGCCCTGGAGCCAAGCAGTGGGACGCCTGACTGCAGCGCACTCTTCCTCAGTTCTCCGCTGTGGGGGACGTGTAGCCCAGGAACAGAACCTCAGTCAGGGAACAGCCCAGGCTTGTACAGTATTAACCCAGACCACTTGCGTAGGACAGATGGGGTGAAATATGAAGGCTTGCCCTGCTGCTTCTATGAAGAGAAGCAGGTAGCCTGTAGTAGTAACAGTGGCAGTGGAGGTGTTGACTGCTATACAGAAGACTATGCAGTGAATGTAAGAAAAGATGTTGTTAGCCTGTAGTAGTAACAGTGGCAGTGGAGGTGGTGGCTGCTATACAGAAGACTATGCAGTGAAGGTGCAGTACACTCTTCCCGATGACACCTTGCCCAGCTGCTGTAAGGGTGTATGTGATCTGGGTCAGCGCATTCCCATAATTCCAGAAGACAGAGACTGTGAGCTGATCCTACCTACAGAGTGCCAAGGGACCCACACAGGAGGCTGTAGTTCCTGGGATGGAACACCTGAGCTAGATACTTACCTGCACTGCCAAAGTGTAGGAGAGGTGCAGGATGAGAGGGAGGTGTGCTACGAGTCAACATCTTTCCTGCGGCAGAACTGCTCTCAGGAGGAGGAAGCTGAATGCTCTTTCCCAGTCCCACTCTGAATTCCCATGAGCTGACGATGACCATAAAGGCCACAGGTAATATGGCCTTTATTTTACTTTATTTACGATTTTTTTGATCACTCGCTACCTTTCTGTCCTAATGTATAAAATGCTGCCGGATTCCTAGGTACCTGCAGCCGTAAAGGTTACTGCCATCTTTTACATATCAGCAAGTTATTGTCTAATCCTTTGCCCCAAAGTGTTATTCTCTTGTTACCTGTGCTAATCTTGTCATAGCTGGAGGAATAGAAGGTGACAGTTTACTATCTAACCCTGTGAGAGCTTCTTTCATACTCATCCTGTGTGGAGAGGGAAAAAAGTGACTGCTGGTACCAGAGCCCCATTAGCTCTCCAACAGGGGCTCCCAGGAACACTGCGCCTGTCATGGCAGCGGAGGCAAGGAGCCTCAGTAGGCAAGGTGGAAGGGGACAGACAAGCTGAAGGATAAAAAAAAAATGAGTGAAGAACTTGGAATTTCTGTAGAAGAGTGTGTGGGAAGGGCTCTGCTGTGGACATAGACAAGGGGAACAAAGAACAATTCAGCGAGTGAACGGGGGAGTTCCTTCCTACCTTGCCAGGGCTGTTCTTGAGGGTGTTCACAGAACCGTAGGATACCTAGGTCAGAAGGGACCTCAGGCCATCATCTCGTCCAACTTCCTGCTCAAATCTCAGGGCCAGCTCTGAGATTAGACCAGGTTTATCCAGTCAGGCTCTGACAGCCTCCAGGGGTGTAGAGTGCTCTCCTTCTCTGGGCCCTTGTTCCCATGCCTGACTGCCCTCACAGTGGAAAGATTTTCCTTACACCCAGTCTGAACATCTCTTGTTTCAGATGAAGCTCCTTACCTCTTGTCCAGAATACATCACTGTGAAGACCCTGGCTCTGTTGTTGTGACAACCTGCATTTAGGTATTGCAGAGCTGCTCAGGGGTGCCCCTGCAGCCTTCTCTCCTGCAGGCTGAACAAGGCCCAGTCCCTCAGCTTCTTCTTACAGGATGAGTGCTCCAGCCCTCTGAGTATCTTGGCTCTCTGCTGAACTCGCTCCATTCAGTCAGTGTCTTGTTCTGGGGGCCCCAAAACTGGATGCAATATTCTAGATGCAATGTTCCTGAATTTTCTTTATCCTTCAGGTGCTGCATCTCATCCCTTGGAGAGAAGCCAAATCAGTGACTAGACCTGTTCAGATGATCCTGGATGGAGAAACAGAGCTTATCAGAGACTCCAAATTCTCATGGACTTTTTTTTTTTTGAGCTTTGACAAACACACAAAAGTGGTAATGTGGAGAAATCCCTCCCCACTTCCTCTTCCCCTGTCCAAATCAGCTTGATAGTCTGCTTTGTCTCTCTTGCCTGAAAACTTCAGGCCTTCATTTGTGTGCAGAGCCTGTGTGGGACATGGTGTGGAGCATTTCTGAACTCTAGTGCCAATTCTATATTAATGACAAAGTGTTATTTATATTTTCTTTTTAAAAGTGACCGTGATAATCAGCTCTTGCTGAGAGTAACACGGTGTGTTTAATAAGCCAGGCTATGTGTAGATGCTGTTATCTCCTACTTAAAGGAGTCCAGCCTTTGATAAGCTCAGGGCTACACCTGCCTTAGAAACCAGTTAGCACCTTGAAATATAGTAGTCCAGACGGATACAGCTGCTGGATGGATGCTCAGATACTGACTAAACCTAGTAGCAAATCCTAGTTGCCAGCAAGTTATGTTCGTGATGCTGGGAGAGGTAAAACATTGGACTGTCTCCTTTCTGCTCTGTCCTTCTCCCCCTTTCATGCTGCTCTGATGGTTTGGCTAGGAAGGGTCTCCCGCCGTTACGATTAGTTTTAACAGAGTGGGGGTAGAGAAACTGGTAGCTCAGAACCTTCTCATCCTCACTTCCTGCTAAACCATGGACCTCATTGTATCTTCTGACTGGTGAATAATGCTGGGGACCCCTCCCTCAAACAGATGCTAGAAGAAAGTGCTTAGAAAGGCGAATACCTTTATAGGTAGGGAAGCTTGCCTTCCACAGGAAGTTTTCCAGGCACCTGTAGCCCCTGTTGTGGCTACGAGGAATGCTGGCATAGGCAAGAAAGCAGAGTTTACAGGATGCTTGCGGCTTGGCTGGTTCATTTTGGAAACAGGTCGGAAGGTGTCTTGCTTCCTTACGAACTGCCAGCATGCCTCAGGCAAGCAGTGCTTGTCACCCTTGGTGCATGTGGTAAAGTGAGGGACTTGATTTAAGGATTATTTTCCTCTTTGCTGTGGTTGATGTAGCTTCCGTGGATCAATCTGTTTCAAAGGTTTCTTGGGCCCAGCCAGCTGTGCTTCGTTTTTGTCTTGTGTGCAGGGTGCTCTCTGTACCCCGTCAGCTTGGGCACATAACTTTTATTCTTGTTCTTGTACTAGTGGGGATGTTTGTTATCATGAGATAATACATGTCGTCACTTCTGATAGCAATTGTTTCCTGTGGAAACAGCAGCTTCTGAGTCAGAGGCTGCCATAGCATGGTTTAAATTGCCTGTCATGCTGCATGTGCCTGAGGACACAGTGTCATCCTGTCTGGTGTGTTCACAGC
>NW_010409310.1:5005-12248 GCF_000710305.1 Buceros rhinoceros silvestris
TAATTCTCCTAAAGGGAAACTAACTATTTAATGCCCACAGTGCCAGTCTTCTGAAAAGATTTGTCCAAAGTTCAGTACACTTCGGAGATACTTAAAAAACATGAAAAGAGATGTACACTTCATGTTACATGTTACATTTTCTGCCAAAGTAATGTCCTTGACAGCACTGGGCTAATGGTGAGAACCAGCAAAGTCAACGTCTTTGCTTTGTAATCCCAAATGAAAAATTTTAAAAGGAGCAAACACTTAAGACATAACGAATACTTTATTTACTTTTACTTTCTGTACTCAATAAGTTAAGGAAAAATAATTCTATTTAAAGGAATTCACATTAAATCTTTTTGAATGAACAAAATCCAAAATCCAGCTGTTTAGAGAATTAATACAAGGCAATATCTGGGTGTAAGATTGAAAGAAAAATTCCAATAAACACGTTTTCTGTGTATAAAGCTTATTGAACACTTATTCTCTGAATGGCTGAAGAAAGTGGTATGTGTTGGGAGAATAAACCCTAAAGGTTTGGGGTTTTTTGTGTGTTTTTTTTACCTTACCTTACCTTTCTCCTTCCTTCACTTAAAAGAAATGCATGTAGGGGCTGTGATACACTACCCTGGTTAATCTGCGTGGCATTTTGTGAGGCACTGCCTGAGACCACTGCAGGTGCATCATGCTCTATAACTACACAGCATACGGTGGTAAAAACTGATCAGAAAAAAGGAATTTGAAGATTCTAGCTCATGATGTTCCTGGATGTCCTGGTCTCATTCCTGTGTTGTGGACGCCGCTGCCAGTACGGTCTCTGCGGGCCTTACCACAGCGGTACGCGGCACCTGGTGTCGGTGTTGGTTCTGTATTCCACGTTTAGTGAATTCCCTGGTAGCCGTTATGTCTGCACAGACTTACAGGCCAGCTGGCTGTGATAGCTGGTTTTTGTAACAAAATGCCTTTCGACTACTTACATGAACAGTTGCCATTGTGTTTGGCTCATGAGGCACTATGTAAAATGTTTTTAATTAAAGTTATAGCACTTAAAATTGTTTTGTATAAAATTTGCTGTAAAGATTTGTAATATGGTCAAAGGGCTCTTTCTCCTTCATTACCATTTTTAAAATGTTTTAAAAGCTAGAAACCATCTTGTATATATTCTGTATATGTATAGCAGCACATTTCATTTATGGAAATATGTTCTCAGAATATTTATTTACTAATATATTTATCTTAAGCCATGTCTTATGTTGAGAGTGTGTGACATTATTGTAATAATCATTGAAAATCACTAACATGAGGCCCTGTAAATACATGATAATTGCACACACAGATTTTGCAGTACTTGCCGACCAAAAATGATGTAAGAAAAGTTGTAGTTACTTGCAGTTTTGTAAGAAAGTGTACAAATGTCTGTATGAAAAAACCCCAGAAAACCACACAAAAATACAGTTTTATTGCATATACATGTGGAAGTTGTCCTTCTTGTTTTGGGGGAAAGGACATGTATAGTTGTGTTCCTCAGAGGATAGTCCTAGAATGTACAGAATGAACTGTAACACACAATATCTTTTCCTTTTTTAAAATAATAGGTAGGTGGGTAGGTATATACATACACACACATACAAATGCTAACAAAAATGATCCTGATAAAAAGTTTGGAAGTGTTTTATTCTGCAAGCAGCCCATAATGTTCTATCTCAAGGCCATTCAGCTTTCAGCAAGTGCCACAGTTGAATGTCCACCAGAAATTAGCTTTTTTTTTTTTACCAGTACTTCACAGTTTTAGCTGCCTCCCTAATACTGTCCCCAGGTAGTCTCACCCCATATCTGTGGTACAGGGGAATCTCCGCCTGTTGCTTCAGCCTCTTTGGTAACACCAGGCTGAGGTGGTTGTGGGGAACAGGGAAGCTGGATTTATTACTTGCAGGAAAACAGATTATGTAGAAAGGAAGGTGAAGAAGGTGTAGGGCACAAAAGGGAAAAAGAAAGGTTAGGAAAGTAGTGCACCAGAGTATGCTGTGGTAGAGATGGGGTGAAGAGCTCTGCCAGGGGAAACAGGGAAGGAGACACAGCAAAGCGGCCCTTGCAGCGTGGCAGTGCGTAACTCATAGGACAGCACTTGGGCCTTCGTATAGTGGCGGGGTGGGGGGGATGCGGGTGGCGTCTTACAAGCCCCTGAAGCCTTCAGGCATGTGAGGGTTGAGTGACACGTCTGCTGGAAGGCATCCCCATTTATATTTGGAACCTGGCTGTTCCTTGTAGCAGGGGAACTTAATTCTGGATTATTGTCCGGTAAAAATACTGCCCTGAAATAAAACTGTTTTAGACCTGAGCCAGCATGATGCAGGTGGACACAACTGGAGAAATCATAGCTTTAACAGTCACGCTAGATACAAGTCCTTGCTCTGGATCAGGAAATCACTAGTCCCACCAAAGTGAAAATAAATCAGTGCTACCCTACTCAATTTTTGTTGGCAGAGGCCATAATTTGACCAAAGATGTTTATGCAGACAGCAAAAGAGAGGAGCTTGGAGGCATATGGATAGGAACCTGCACGTATGTTTGTTTATGTATGTATTTATGTAATATATTTTTATATGCTACTGTGTAAGCAGTTTTCCTCCAATCATTATTTATTTCCCATCCAGTGACACACATACACAAAGTCTTCTCCAGTCTCCTCCTTCAGTTTCTTTCTTCTCCCAAAGATTTTCCCCTGGTAATCCCCTGGACTTTCCCCTCCTCTCATCCATGGCGAAGTGCGCTGCAATTTAGTCGTCTCTGAATTCAGCCAAGCAATGAGCCCTACTTCTCTCCAACCCACTGTTTCTTATGTGAAAACTCCATGCTTGGGATGATAGACAGTTGAAGAGCAAGGGACTCTTTCTAGCCTGAGGAGCAGATATCATCCTCATCCGAGGTACTGTGGGAAAGCCTGGTGTGCGTGAGAAGGCAAGCACAGTAAGGGAAGAGCAACAGGCAGGAGGCAGTTAAGCAGCACCAGCTGCTGAAGTGCTTCCCAGTCAAAGTGCGTGCCCTTTTTTTGCCTGGTGAACAGAATCTTGGCATTTGTCAATGGTTATAGGTACGCGTTTCATTTGCGAGTAAGTCCATTAAACAATTGTTCTTAAAAACGGCATAAAAATTGCTGTGTGTTTGGCTGGTATGTCTATGCTGGCGGGTTGCAGATGAGTCTCCTGCCTCTAACCCTAACCCCAGCTTGCTGTTACAGACTAGTGTTTTGTTTTCTTGTTCTGAAGAAAACTGTGAGGTGATTGTGCCTTTAAGAACAGGACATACCTTAACCCTTGTTGTCCTACTAAATAAACAGTGGGGCCATACTCAGTCTCTTCGAGGAATACAGCTGTGGGCTGTGGGCTGAACTTGAATGTGGTGCTTCCTTCCTTATTGTCTTTTTTTTTAATGACTAAATATAAACATTTTCTGTGAAAAAAATAGTTATTTTGTATTTGGCAGGGGCATGCTTCTTTAACTGTTGAGGTTCAAGATTTAAGGAAGAAATCTGTGGCAAATTGAGAGCCCTGTGAGCACCATCAACATGCATGGAACCTCCAAAGAGTAAAACAAGAAAAGCAGGCGCAGACTATTCCTGATGAGATTGCACTTGGTGTTTCTGTAACACTATCTCATTTTTGCTGTAGCAATATTGGATGCATCTGTCAAATCCTGTGACAGCTGTTAGGTAAGAGTGGTTGGTTACTTGGGTAGTGTGAAGGGAAAAGTGTCCTGAAAAGGATGGCTGTGTTCATGCTGAGGAACCAGTCTGGCCTGAGCCTTTGGCCAGGGAGAAAACCGTGTATCTGAAACCAGTTATTTTATCTTACAACGGCAGCGCCGTGCTCCTGACTTAAACCCTTCATAGAAAAGTGTCTCTTTCAGAACAAAGAATACATTTTCCTCATTGGGAATGAAACTGTTGCTTAGGAAACAACAACAAAAAAGGAAATAGTTCCCAGAACAGAATTGTAAGAGGAGTCTCATAATCTGAATGGCAGGAAAAGAGCAGAGGAACCTCTGCTGTGTAAGGGGAGACTCCCCTGTGACTTCTTGAAGTGGGAGTTTGAGTCCTGACATGAAAAGCTGGGGACAGTTTTGGTATCTGACACTGTGTCCTGGTTTGAGTCTCTTTTAATCTCCACAGCAGACAACCCTGCTGTTACCTCATGGTCAGCTGCAGCCTTTACTTAATGCTCATCTACACTTCAGTGATACTGAACTCCTCCTGCAGAAATTCTCCGTGTTTAATTTTGTACAATTATTACTTACAGCCATTTCTTGAATGCAAGATGACCACATACAAACACAGCATGTATTTCAGTGGCGAGTCATTTCAGGTTTGATTTATTCTGTTTTCTTGTTAAATAACACGAGCCTGTTATGTGGTTCATGTGATGGCCTTTGCATTTACAGTAACTTGTCTCGAGAATGGATTCAGAGTGCCAAGTTTCATCCCAAAGCACATGTGCTCAGTCAAGTTGAGAAAGTGTAAGTTGCATGTAATGTGTGTTGTCAGGGGGATGTTACAGACAAAATGATACCGTCTGAAGGCAACTATATTTTTCACTGAAGATCTCAAGGTAGCAGAATGATAAGGTTGTTCATAAATGTCTAGAATAATATTGAGGTGAAACTGTCACTGGACATATTTCGCTGGAAAATTGTGAAATATCATTACTGCAAGGTATTAAGAACTAGTTGGACTAGTTTGTCAGCAGTTGTTTTTGTAGTTCACCCTTCCTTTAGGCAAAGTGGTGCACTGGAAAAATCTGTTGGCAGTACTTGCCGCTGCCTGAGAAAGCTCATTACGCAGAAGATGAAACTGGAATAGGTAGTCATGCTCATTCAGTGGCAGCCGAGCATCTGCTGCTTGTTTGGCCGGTAGTCCTACAGGTTGCAGATTCAGTTGAATTTTCAGGTCTGTCAGAAAAAAATCTCCCATTTCCAAGCCAGGGAGCTTGGAATACAGAGGCTGTAACACTGCAATACCACTGGGTTGTCTGCGTGAGCAATGTGATAAACGTCCTTAACATCGCATTGGACTGGCTGTAGAAAATCAGGCAGAAACAAGCCCTAAAAAAAGACAATGTTAATGCTTGATTGACAAAGCAGATTACATGTTTGATGGTAGAATGGTCCTGAGAGAATATACACGAGTCTGCAGATTCTGATGAACAAACTAGTACAGTCACAAGCTAGAAATGAGATTCAAAGGAGGAAAGTGCACCTTAAAGCAATTGTTTGATCACCATCTGTTCTGCCACAAAACTGAGTCTGAGTTACCCTCTTCGCAGTGTTCTTCTCTCATGTACACCAATGAATCTTAAGGTTTTTTTCTATGGTTACAGTGTATAGAAAATTTATTTTTCCCAGAGTGTAAACTAACAACTTTTCTTCCCATAAAATGTTATCAAGATACAAGCATATGTGCTATATTAAATAATGCATTTCCTATACATATATAAACATATATATTACTTTGATATCATATCACACATTTTTAAATAACACAGTCTCTATTCCCCCCCCAACATAACAATATTAGGACAAAAGTACAAATGAAATCATTTAGTCAACAAACTCAGTTTTTAAACGTAGATTTTGAATTAGGGAGGCCGCTCGTCCACCTGGCCCCCTTCCACCTGAGGTCCACGTATTCTGTAGGTTTTTATCACTGACACGCTGCATAAAGTAAGGGAGCAGTCTTCCACCTTGGTATGGTGGCAAAGCCAGCATAAGTGCTTAGTGCCCCTGCTTCTGGGACAGACAACTGTCCTTTTCCTATGGCTTATTGTCCACTTCGCTGTGTTAGCTCACCTCCCTGTGCAACCACCCAACAGACAAGATGGGAGAACTCATCTCTGTTAGAAGTAACTCAGGGAAGAAAAAGCGATGGTAATTTTTAACCTGATCAGTTTATTGCACTACCACACAGCTGGTCATGCCAACACAACAGAGTGAGAAGGGGGCCAGAACAGGGGCTGGAATGCATGTATATGAGAAGGCAGCTCCTCACGATGGCTTTGTTGTCAAAACAGTTGCTTTTGAAATTATGGCCAATGTCACGTTTGCAGCCTGTCCAGCCTGTTGAGGGACATGCTAGGCAGGAGGTCAGAAGGCCATTCAGATACAATTCCAAACAAATTCTTCTGCTGCATTTATTTTTCAATTTGTTGAAGAAAATGCTGTAAATGCTAACATCCCGAGACGTCCGTGCCCTCCAGCTGTCTGCCCTCAGCTGCTAGTGTTGGAGGGATGTTTCTGTATACCGAGTCATGTGGGATTACAACAGTTGTGCATGTCAGACTTTCCTTCTTTCTCTCCCCAAACCCTCATAGCAGAGATCATAAAGTGCTGTGTTAATGGTACCATGTACGTCGGCCTTATACCAGCCTGCCACTGACGGGCTTGTACCAGGAGTGTGAGTGACCATACCACATTCTGAAGAAAGCCACAGCAGAGATCTACCTGCTCTTGATGGTCTCAGGCCCGTATAGTAAGAAGTGCTCTTTAAGGGACCCTGTCCATGCCATTTCTACCTATTGCTCTGTTCCCTAGGATTAGAGCTATCTAGGATCAATCTGAAAGATGCGCGAGGAACGTAACAATTTCCTCTACTTTTATCAGTGTGTTTATCCATGCACTGTATTATACCTTATGCTTAGTCATGTTCATTGTTGCCATGGCCAGTTAATCTGCTATAACTGCTGTTTTTATGCGTCTTTCCTACAGAAATTGGATAAGCATTTCCTAAGAAAGGCCCATGAAATATATTACTTTTAAAACAGTTGAGGAGCTAAGGGAATGATGCAAAATCTGTTTCTAAATTCTCTAGATTTTGCATTAGTAGCATCAGTCGTCCTTGTTGTTTCTAGGGGGTTTTCTCTAATTTTATAGTGAAATTGAATTCTTTAGTGAAAAAGAGAAGCTTAACAGTTCTGTATTTTTTCCTTCTGCAGTAAGCAGAAATCAGTCGTGGGGTGCTCCTAGTATTTTTCCAGTTTATCAGCATTAGCTAGCTGCTTTGTGAATGTCCTTTGACTGTGTATATGGCTCAAGAATGGCTCAAGAACATTTGATAAGGCAAGCAAACAAAGCTTCATCACAATGTGCTCATAACTCTTTAAGGTCCTAGCTTTACACTCTGACTCTCTCCTCCTGGTTTTTCATTAGTGAACCATATTAAGCAGGCTTAGGAAACAAATTAATTTGTTTTGCTACAAATCTGTGAGGGACT
>NW_010409310.1:12346-36331 GCF_000710305.1 Buceros rhinoceros silvestris
CTTTCCCTGCACATGATGCAAAATCTGACTGTTAAGAAGACAATTCTAAAAACTTTGTTGGGCCTGAAACAGATGAATGTTTTTTGGTCCAACCTGATGACACATAAGAGACAACCAGCGTATTTTACAACTCGTCCTGTCATGATTTTAGGTGATGTTGTAATTAACTTTTCCTGTATTCTTTCCAGCAGCTCACACAAGAAAGTACTAGATGTTCCCTTGATATTCCATTATTTAATATAAACGATTCCGTAGTTGCTGGCTTAGTACACTCTTGTTTCACTTAAGCATTTATTGTGGTATTGTTCAGCTGTCTTCTGGCACTCATCTGTGGCACATAAATGTAGCTGGAAGGATTTCAATTCAGGTGGAAGACTAAGTGTACAATGGCAAGTAAGGCACAATATTTCATTGCTTAATTTAGATGCCCCATTTTTTTCCAGGAAATCTACATATCTTACGAAGGGGAGGGAGTTATATGTTAAAAACAGAAGGGCAGGTACCATAATGAATTTAAACTCAGTGAGAGTTTTCGTACTTTTCTTAGTTATCTTTTGCAGGTGCATTTAACAGTTGTTCTCTGACTGGAGGTCTGGTGTACTGAATTTCCTCTAACTTCGTTTGAGGAGCTGCTCACTCAGGAAACTCTTCCAGTCAATTTATCTGACTTCTGTATTTTCCTAAATATATTGCTGGTCTGGACTTGCTATGGCTGAAAGGCTCATGGTTGATCCCTGGCATCGTGGGTAGACAAATATTCTCCGAAAGAGTAAAAATAGTTAGTACTGTCTGTTGCAATCAAAAAGAAACTGATTCAGATCAGATCCCCACTGATGTTCCCGTTCTTTGACAGTGAGGGGCATTATTCTTATAAATGCAGTCCAGTTTTAATTTTGCAGGCAAAGAGACACTTTTTCTTCTCACAGATAAGTATCAAGGCAACTGTTATGTACGTGTTCAGAGGCACAGCCTGGCATACGTGAGCTGTTGAGAGCAGGCTACAGTTTTGTAAATAGTTAGGCTGCTGAGATCAGTATCTTTAAAGTCAGAGTAAGAATAAGTCAGTCTCACTGTTTAAAAATTCAGTGGATTTACAATTTCTTTAGACAATCCTTTAAGAAGCCCTAAGCTTACATCGACAACGAACGCAGGACTTCAGACTGGAGTACAGCAGGTTTTTAAAGGATTACTATGAATATGAACAAAATTATCATACCCATCGGTGATTGATGGGTCAGACATAGTTGTTTAAAAGTCTTCACTGCGCATGCACACCTTGACCTGGAAAGCATAACTCCATCGAAACTCACATTTGCAGTTGAAACTCTGCAAGAGTGATTGCCTCCTGAATTTGATTTGACTTTTATTTGTACATCTCTGCTTGTAGAAACAGAAAATGTAGAAACAGCAGAGCACTGGACAACCAGGCTTATCGTTTCTCAAAGTCTTTGACTCCCACTTTACTGTATAGTACCATTTAGACACATTGACATTAAGGCAAAAAAGTTCTGGTTGCTTTGGCAGCTGTACAAGGTATCAGTATCCACCACTGTCTTCAGCCTTGAAAATAAAGGGACTACAGTAGCCTTATCTAATAAAGAGGTACAGGAAAGCAGGACTCAAGAAGTCCTCAACCTGCAGATACACATTTGATTACTTTTGGCAGGAGTACAGGACATTTAGAATTTTACATGTATTTTTACACGTATTTTAAGTGCATTGGTTTAAAGGCAGTAATTAACAGCACTACAGATTTGATGAGCACCAGATATTTCAAAACTATTGCCATAATTAAATCTGTTGTCACTAGTATACCCAAGAGAACAGCAGATAGGCAAAGTCACTCAAAGGCCTTTGGAAATGGACTTTTTGGAAAAGTATGAGAAAAACAAGGGATGATTCCCAAGTCACCTGGATTTTAAGCAGATTGATTCTTGTAAAATAAAAGACACTTCAGTTTCCCACTAGTGGGTTGCAATCATCTTGTTGACTTTGAAGCTTTTTCTTGAAGATGGATATTGATGTGGATGGCTGGTAAAATATACTCCAGATCTCGCCAGCAGTGGTAACCTCACTGGAATCTTCTGTGTCAGTTGCAGATGGTGTCTGATGGGATCTAGGAAACAGGTGTTAATTAACCGTAGGTGTTAAGGTGCTTGGGAAGCTGCAGCTGTTAGTACGTCTGCATTGCTGCTGCAGCTGTAATGCTAGCAGCACCCACGACATCTCTGACACCTTTTCCTCCTACCCACTGCATAGTTACGTAGGTTTTTGAAGCATTTGTTGGTTGTTTCTTGGCCAAATGAAAGTTAGGTGTTCTGTTGCTAGAATAGTTGCTACCCTAATGAAAGGAGAGACATTAAGCTAAGAAGTCTTTATATTCTGCTACTAATTGCTAATTAGTTAGGAATTAATTTCCTGCTATATTTAAGCCTGTCTGTGGTATGTAAATACAATATGCAACTTCTATGATCTGTTGAAAACTGACACATCATTTCATTCAATGAGTGTCCATCTAGAGGACACAAAAATTACTTGTTATAAATGTAGAGAAATTTAGTAATAAAATTATGCTGGTTTTAATAGGCAAAAAAAAAAAATCATTCTGGTTATGTGTCACACCATTATACAGAGTTTCATTTTTGTGATTATTTTTTGAACCATTTTCAATATTTTGGTAAAAGGAAGTATTAACTGGCCTCTATCTAAGTTCTTTTCTCTGTTCCCCATCTGATTACAGATTCCTCCTTGCTATAGAACATCACTCAGTATCAGAAAGTTTTTTATTCCTTAAAATACAAATCTTGTCTAAACAAGACTAAAGGAAAGATTCTAGCAGCAAATGCTATCCTAACAGACTGGAAAGTTAAAAAAAAAAGTGGCTATTTAGTATCTTTTATGAGGATACAAATATGTAATTTATAACTTGTTTTGTTTTGTTTTGAATATGACCAATCTTACAGTATCAGAAGGCAGAGAAATTAAGCATACCAGGTTTGGTACAGAGCTGAGATGTCAGATCTCCGGGGACAGTTTTGCTCCATACTCACCTCATGGTAATGTGGAGAAATATCTTTGCTATTACGGCTGTAACGCTTAGGATGAGCAGTGCTGTGAGACTGTATATTGTCCACTCTGTGAAAGAGAAGGGAAGAGTTGAGGAGAGAGGAGGAGCTCTCAGTACATTCATTTACTTACAGTTTTTAAAATAAGAATATTGCACAAAAGAAAGACATAGCCTTCTGATGCTTTATTCAAAAGTGTAATTTGAAGATGCCTTAAATCTTTAAGTATTTTCTGCTAAGACTGGCAGAAACCATGTAACTCAGTCACAACTGGTTCTTTTCCCATGCAGAATTGCTCCTTATAAAATTGAATTTAGGGAAAACCCAAAGCAAATACCAGTAAAATTATCTAACTAATATCTTGGAAAGGAATCAAAACTCACTCAGAGGAAAATTTAAAAGCAGACTAAACACCACACCTGAATACATGCTACCAGTAGTAACTCTGCATGTGCAAGGAGATGGCCTAGTTTTGTATCAGTAATTATGTAAGTAATCACTAAGGATGGGGGTTTTTCTTTTCTAGAGTCTACTGAGACCGGTGATCAGTGTTTGTGGTCTGCTATTTCATTAACTTACACTGAAGACTCTTGCATTTTACATTTCAGTTTAGTTCTGGTCATACCAGCAAGTCAAGCAGGACTTAAAGAGCAGCTTGACATAGGGTATAAGAGATTGAGGCTGAAAGGCAGCTGATTTCTACGTCATTATTAGATCACCCTTTCATCTGGACTTCCATAATCTGGCAGAGGGAAGCTACAGCATGTCGAGATGGGAAAAGGGATGGCATTAGAATGCAACTCTGACATATTTAACACACTGAATAGTCTTGCAAGGACCTCGAATTATTAGAACCAAATAAATGCCATCACCTTCAGAATTTCTGCAGCTCAAAGCAGCAAACCAGGTAAGGATTAAGTTCCCTCTCACCCAATGCCCCTTCCGCAAAGCACTGAGTGTTCATGATGATTTTAACAGTATTTTCATAACTGCATAAAACCCAAGTGTGCAGTTTCATCTTAGGTCAGTATGTCCAAGCTAGTTTACATCTAGGCAGCTTAAATGTAGCAGTGGTACCTCAGGCACTGGCCTGGCCCTAGTTCCAGAATATCTGCCCAGGTTCCTAGGCATGTTCTGCAGCCTGGGTACTTTGGGTGTATGCAGCTCATGTGCAGTCATGTCCTTATGCTTCAGATTTGGCATGCAGACAGCTTCAGGTCTACAGAACTACTGGAATGTCCACAGTGTGACCAAGGCCCAGCTTCAATGATATATAAAGGCAGATGTCCAGAGTTGTTTAAAGATAGGAGAGATCAACAGTGAAATTCCCCAAGACTGCATTTCCAGTCTTCCAAGTATTTACAGCTGAACAATTTCCTGTGTGATGTCTTCAAGGTGAGTTCTAGACACGTTCTAGACAATTCTCACTGGCATCTCCCCTGCACCCATTAACTTGCTTCATCCTTGTCTAGTGCTTTTTGTATTACTATTGTAGCATTTGTGAATTTGGAGAATGGGATGCATCCAGCATTCATGCTTTTCCAGACTCTGCAAAAACTTGCCTTTTTTTCAGCACCTTTTGCCATCTCTATGGTATGCACTGGTCACTGAAGCTGAGTCTAGTAAGGAGGCTGCTCTGACTCACATCTTACTCTGATGTGCTTTCATTCGCAAGGACCCACCATCTTCACACTATTTCTTACTGATTTATGCTGAGAAATGAGTTTTGAAGAGTAATGAGAACAGCACAGTTAGTGGTAATTAGATTAAACAAAAATTCATCTGTTAGTAAGAGACACAGTGGATCAGGTAATCTAGATGAAGAGGCAAAAGAAATGGTGACTCTAGATTGTGCCCTGGCAAAATGGTTTTTTTGTTTCCACATTTTCTTGTAATATTACCAGGCATGGAGCTACTAGGATGACTGGGGCTGGTTGTGATGACATAAAGTATCTTTGATGACCGGGCTGCATTGATGCTGAGATTTGCTTGTTCATTTATCTTCTCTAAAAGAGTCTGATTCACTGGAATCTTGTTTTGATGCACATTGTCCTTCACAGCTGAAAACACAAGAGTATCATTACAATAACAATTTCTTAACAGGTGTAATTGGACTTTATTTTGTGCTGGTCAACAGGTGTGTGTCGCTTTCTGGTTTGAGAACTCCATTAATGAAATTATGTCTGATGACAAAAAAGCCTATGGCTGGGGTTCTCAGCATTTTTCTGGATGCTAATTGTTCATCATGACAGTAGGTATACCTCAAGGACTGGAATGGTTTCTCCTGACAACTTTTTGTCTGAGTGTAACAGACTGTTGGAAAGAGCCAAGATAAACCAAGATGCAGATGACTACTGTTTTGTTTTGATTCACCTTTGGCATTTTCCAATCTCTTCTGACAGGCAGGTATGTATAGATAAGATCGGATTTTTTTTTTTTTTTTTTTTTATTTTAAATTTTTTTATTTATTATAAAACAGCAGCTAATAGGAGTATAGACTTTATATTTTAATTTTAAATTTTTCTATTTATGATATAGCTGACTGGAGTATTCCAAATGGAGAGAAATTTTAGCGAAGCTTTCACTGACTAAGCAGTGCCAACAAGATAGATTAAACATCTGTAGATGTGACAGTTAAAATGTTTACTCTTTTTTTTGTCACTTCAGAATTCTCCTGTGTGAATTAAGTGCTTTAATGGCTCATTCAGTGGAAAGACAGAAACAGCAAAGTTAGCCCCTTACCTCTGTATCTGATTGCAAATCCCTGGGCTTGATTGATTTCATCTGAGAAAAAGTACAAAATGACAAAATCCAAAGAGATGTTAAAGGTGTGGGGAGGCCGGTTCTTGCCATTAAAACGTGCTAGAACATCATAGGTATAGCCATCCAGCAATTCCACCATATCTGCAGCATCTTTTATTTCAAAAAGGGCAAAGCTGAAGTGGATTTGAGATGCTCCTGGAACTTGTATGGTCCAGTAACAGACTCTGCCTGTGCCGTATGTGTCAGGAAAATCTGGGGAATAGATCACAGCTGTAGCAGAAGTGTAATTACCGCCACAGGCACCAATAAGGGCTGTGAAAAGGAGAGGGAGAAAAATGGGGAAGGGGGGAAAAGTTACACATTCATTATGCACAGCTTTAGCACTCTATAGATTCTAATACTCAAATGTGACTTGAAGGTACAGACTTGCTACCCCAGCAGAATGCAGTGTGTCTCAAACTGGTGTTCTTTACCTTCCACAGTAATGGAAGCACAGCTCTTATGTTGCATTTGCTTGGGATACACTCATTCGCTTTCATTACTCTGAGACCTACATACCAATCCTAAATACTGCAACTGTCCTTGTACGTAACCAGGTACCCTTTCCCACACACCTGCAAGAACAGGATGAAAGCTAAGTCACTGATTCAGGGAATTCTACTCCATCCCTATCAGGCAGGCAAGCAAGTGAATTAATGACTGCTACTCTCACTGCTGAATTTTTGAAATTTTTTTCATAGCCTTATCAAAAAATCAAATCTTCACAGAATAGCGGAGGATGGAAGGGACCGCTGGAGATTGTCTAGTTCAACTCCCCTGCTCAAAGCAGGAAACATTGTCTAGTTGTCTGGGCAACCTCTTCCAGTGTTACCCTCTCCATAAAAAAAGCTTTTCCTTATGTTTAAATGGATTTTTCTGTATTTCAGTTTGTGCCTGTTGCCTCTTGTCTCTTCACTAGATAACACTGAGGAGAGTCTGCCTTCAGCTTTATATTCCCCTATCAGTTACTTACACAAATTGAAAATATCTCCCTGAGCTGCCTTTTCTCAAGGCTAAACAACCATGATGTCTCAAGCCTCTCCTTGTATGAATGATGCTGTAATCATCTTTGTGGTGCTTTTTAAGCATCCTGTCTTTTGATCTTGTCCACTTAATGTTGGACCTTACCTTCACTAAGTAACTTGAAGAAGATCCTGTTATCAAGTCTAAAGAAAATCTTTTAGATTTGTTGCCTTTTACATTGAAAACAAGTAGACACCCACTGTGTCTTTATATTCCTTGACAACTATCCAGATTCCCAGTGTAACCTTATTTACCAATGAACCCAGAAACTCAAATGCCAGGCAACTGACGATGCATATCTATATACACATATATAACTTAAAAAATACATTGTATATAGATATATACGCATATATGTTTTCATATATATCTCTCTCCCCTAAATACACAATATTTATATATATATGTATGTGAGTGTGTATATTTATCATATAAGAATTTATTTCATTGCAAAATTGTTTGGATCAGAGTTATCACTCCCCCATATCACAGGCTGAAGGACTGAAGAATCAAAGTAGAATTATTTTCTCTGAAAGCCTCATTAAAGCCCTGGAATAAAGACCTGTGAGACTAGAACTAAAGGAAGTGAAGTGTTTTGAAGTGTATCAGTTTTCACAGGCCTTTGAGAAAGAGCTTTAGTAAATACAAACTAAAAGGGAACTTGGAGAATGAGAGCAAGAAGTAGCATGTCTGCCAGAAAAATCACGTGAAAACAATTCTCTTTTCCCGGAGCGAGGCCCGATCATCGCCTGAGCAAACCTCACACTTCAGCGATGCACTATGATAAACACCTTAGAGAGGAACTGCAAGAATATGAAAGAAGAATGGAAAGAATGTGAAAGACCCCAAAGAGGTACTAAGACCCACAGAGGAGTTTGTGTTTAGCACTTACTCCATGCTAACAGAGCTGGTGATTTAATCAAACAAACAGAATTGTTTCTATAGATAGAATATATTGAATTGATAGAAGTGAAATTTGTCGTTGAGATACTAAATCTCCTCTTTGCAAATGGCTTAGAGGTATTGTTACATTTGGCTGTCTTGTTAGTAATTGCTGAATCACAGGATGTTCTTCAAACCAGCATTAACTAAGAATGCCATCGACTAGTATTCCACAGATGCGTCATTATGGAATTGCCCCAATGGAATGAAAATGCTTTCCCTCTCTCATTTCCTTCTAGAGCTGACAGAATTCTGTGTTGTGGGTCTGAATGTCACAGCTTTAGTCCATGATAGCAGTACATGAATACACATGGTTAATGGAGGGGGCTGTGTGTGGGGGGGCGTGTGTACAGAGATCCACGTAAAGGTGCTGGGGATACCACATAGGCTGGAAAAGAGGAATGAGGTGAGCAGGTGTTGCTCAACAGCAAAAGAAAATAAGTGGCAGTTACTAGGATGACCTCTCTTACCTGCCCATAGCTTGCTCCCTTGCTGTTTACCAGATAAGACAGTGCAGGTCCTCAGGGTAACAGCTTGCTGAACCCTCGGTCATTCCAGAAAAGGAAAGCTACAAAGGGAAGCCTTTACCCATTGAGGATTTGGGAGGTCAAGAGCAGAAGGAAACAGAGGATGCTGTAGTGTGATGCTATCTCAACATTGAAAGCAACATGCAACTCTGATGTTTCCTTGGCAGTGAGCAGAGCGTCTTAATTCCTGTCTCAACTGAACTGTCCTTCTGTCTCACTAGCTGGAAACCAGAGTTCTAGAGTAAGAAAATGGGAAGCTTGGTTGTGTGTTCAGAAGGTGGAAAATGATGCTGCTTCTAGTTTTGGCAAGGTAGCTTCTGGACTTTGACTTCTAAGCTTCAACTAAAAAGGTAGCTTCTACATCAGAGGCAGCTGAGATCAGAGAAGCAGTGGTATCTCTGTGCATATTGTGAACTTCTCCAGTACTCCTGGCTATCCTGGGAGTCTGCAGCCAAACAACTGTGTACTCATACCGTCAACCTGTGACAGGACATACAGGACATACCTGTGCCGCAGCCGGCACTAGTATGTATACTGAAAAGAAGAGCAGCAAGGACGATTTCTATGTATAAGAAATTATGAAATCAGCAATGGTCACAATAGCCACCTAACTTGTTTGTACTTTTGTGGTACATTCCTCCTCTGTCTCAATTCTACTACCCTGCTTTGTGTTGTGCTAACTGGGTTACAGCAAGTCTCATCCGGTTTAATAAAAAACCCTAAATTGGTTTAGACTGAATTTTATTTTCACATAGCTACTCTCCAGTAAGATCAGTTCTGAAGGAGTCTTTCTGTGACATGCTGCTTGTGATAGCTGAGTTAGTGCCATTTGTGGGAAGTGAGAGACAATCTCTGAAGCATGAGTCAGTTGCCTGACCAGGCATCATTTCCTGGAAGAACTATTTCACATTATTAATGGCTGCAAATTTTATGCAGAAGTGGAAAGCAGCTTTATTTTATACTGAATTTAGGAGTTTTGTGTGCATCAGTTCTCCTTTAAACCCTTTTCCCTCAATTGCTGAACCTTTGGGGCGTCTGCTTTGGGAAAAACTGAGCCTGTTTCCATACTTACTGTCAAAAAGAATGACTCTGCCATCCCCACCACAAGGCTGAGTATGGTCTCCAAAGCAAACACTGTTGCATTCCGTACTGGCTGCCTCTCCGTATCTCCAGTAGTCAGGATTATTTCCACAGAAACAAGCATAACCTGATTCCATGCCTGCAAACTTTGACAACAAAGATGCATAAGGAAGGGAGGGATGATATTCAAAGGAGTGACAGCTGGAGGTTGAATGAGCAAGCAAGCTGGCAGCAGAATGTGTGTGTTTTAGAGAAGTATGGTTAGTCAGAGGTCAAAGGTCACACCACAAACTGGTTTTGTTTGAGCTGTCACGATGCTGCTTAAGACTAGTGAGAAAGATGGAATGGAGGTCAGTTAGGGCACCTTATCACTCATAACTGCAGTAAGCAAACACCTTCTGGTGGCATTATTAATTGGTCATTTGCCCAGGTTGCTCTGGATGCAGAAAAAGGGCTAGGTCCCCTGAATTGGGAGTGAGACCTTAGACATACTAAAAAAAAAAGGAGGTGGGAAGAAATATGACAGAGAGCTCTAGGCATATTGCCATCTTTTGTGTTTGAAAACATTTTGTAAACGTATGTCAAAGAAATCACCTTAAATTGCTGACTTCGGCAGGAACTGATGCATGTTTGGATAGTGAGTTTATTGGAAGTCTCGCTGGTGCCAGTCAAAGGTGGTGGTTCCCCATGGTCCTTGTAACACCCTAGATTCCCCGGCACTGGCAAGAGTAACAGACAATAGTAACTCTAAAGGTGTGCCTGGAAACACCCAAGACACAGATACTTTATGCGCTACCTGGTTACTAAGCTGCTCTGTCTTGTTGTCTTGTCTTGGTTTTTCAGTATGGGATACGTTACTCTATGCTAGGTCCTTGTCATATTTTCCAAACACGCCCAGGGATACAAGACAGGTGGTGAAATAACATCGTATCTCCTTAGCAATATACTGCAATACTTTGTAGTTGGTTTCTGTAAGCTGCAAGATAAATACCTGGTTGATTTCTCCTGACAGAGACAATTTAAAAAAAAAAGGCATTAAGTTTGGTTTCAGAGGTTTTCTGGGTTTTTGACTATGACCATGTATATTCTAACAATGTAAACTGTCAATGTGATTTCTGACTGATCTTCAGAACAATAGCATTCTGGAAGTTTTCTAAACAAGGTATTTCTAAAGAGGGAACCTAAAGCTGTTTTAGGACAGAGTTTGGCAAGTTTTATGGGATGGACAATATACTTATAGAGGGGAATTTCCTAATATTTAAAACTCAAACTCTGATATTAATTCAAAGTATTGTATTTTATGATATGTACAAAGAAATTCAAAATGAGCAATGTTACCTTTTAAATGAAACATCCATTTATACTGTATTAATACAACACTTCAAGGCTCCTTAGTCACTATGGGAGTTCAGAAAGAGTTCTCCCCTTCAGTGCCTAATTTGTCCTCCACATTTGTTTTAGTTTTTTGTTTTCTGTTTTCTGTCTTTTACACTTTTCAGCAAAACACTGGAATTTAGCCATGACTATTAGAGAGAGGATGTGAGGTACAATACAGTGCTGTACTAATGGCATAAAATTATCCCTTGCCTACTTGTCATATCTGGTTACATACTTGGAATTAAATGTATTACCAGCTCTGTGGTCAGATAATTTTTATCCCTGTGCCAGACTGACATGAATTATTTTTTGTCCCCCTAACCTCCACATCTCTGTATAACATGTGATGCCATCAGAGAACTGTATGAGAGTTTTACTTATTCAGTCATTCGTTACTTCAGTACCCAGTAAACTCTGAACTCTCTCTTGCCAACGTCTTGTGGCACAATAAACTGTTTCAGTTTACTTTCTGAACCATAGGGGCTTTTTGGTGGGGGGCGGAGCGCTGGGTTTGGGATTTTGCAGCCTCTGATGTCTGATAGTATGTGGATTAGCTGTTTTGGGGCTCCTTTTAAACTAGCCACCTCTTGCACAGGTGGCCCTTTTTTTCTATCAGATAACCTGTGTGTCAATAAATTGCTTCAGTATTATTGTATTTTCACATACATACAACAGGAATGCAATGATGCTTTTTGTACTGAGCAGTCTTGTACAGTAGTCCTGAAAGTATCTCCACTGGATTTCTTATACATGTCCATGTGTAGCAGCCATTGAAATAATGCCTTCAGTTCAGAACTTCTATTTGTCTAATTCTGACAAAGACAGTTTTGTCCCTATTCTTTTGGAATATTACATACTGAGCTTGTAAACTAATGCCATCTTACCGTTAAAATTGGAATCATCCTGACATCTGGAACAGTTAACAGGTCTGTCTGAGAGCTTGCTCCCAGACTTAGACTATGTTGCTGATTGTAGCTTCCTTATTTTGAGGTAGAGGGTTAGTGTATCTATTAGTGACCAGCAAATATACTGGCATGTATATGATTATACGCTTCAAGAGGATGATTATAGTATTATAAAGAAGAATTAATGAAGTTGGAAAGAAAATTCAAGTATCTATATTTTTGAATAATTAGATAATGATGCTTCAAATATTGTTCATAAAATAACTTTGAATTCTGAGAACGATACAATTTCAATTCTAAATGCTTGCAGGGAGTTATGGCTTTGACATGCCCTGCAGCAATATGCATATAAGTACTGAGACTTCAAGTTACAGCCTGATTTAACATACCTTTGGAAATCCCCATTTGCAGCCCCACCCCAGCTGAGTACAGCTGGGCAGATAAATCTCCAGGAGTTTACGGGGTTTTTGTACAGTGCATGATTTCACTGTCATGAAAAACCTTCCTAGTTAACCAACCTAGCTCATTTTCCTAGGAGACCTGGGATTTCCTAAAAACACGTATTTTATATATATAGCTCTATTAGTGAGACTCTGCAACCTTGCCTCCAGAATATCAGTACTTCAATATTTTCCATTCTAAGAAATCAGATTGAGTAGTTTGAAAACGTCTTACATTTTGTAACTAAACCAAGCATACCATTTGGGTGTATCCTAAAACAAGTCTCTTTGGAGTTCAGCAGTATTTTAACTCTTTCTTGTATCTAGCAAACAAAATTATTGTCATGTGATTTGGAATAAACAGTAGAAGCATCAATCTAGCCCCATAGTGAACAGTAATTTCTATGCCAGTGCACAGTTCTTCAAATTACTTTGATGTCAAGTCAACAAACTACATGAGCCCACGAATATATGCTCAGCTAAAACTACTTGATCCCACATCAAATACATGATTAAACCCTCTTCTGACCTGGGACAATCCACAATGCACACGCGTATACTGTTTTTGATAAGCCAGTTCTTCCTAAGGCTACTGCTGGGCTGGTTCTAAACCTGAGACCCCGAGTTGCTATTGAAGGTAATCAGAGTATACAGGATAAGCATAATAATAGAGGGAGATCATTTGCAATATGAGTTGGAGAAGAGCTAACTGGCAAACATTGCTTTTATATCAGAGCCACAGTCACCTCAAAATTACCGCTTTTTCAACAATATTTTTATTAGAACAATATGCTCCTCATTCACACTATATTAAACTGAATCAGGATTTATGCATAGGGAGCCACTCAATATAAATCTAAAACAAAACAGCGTACATTTATGTTTGTGGAGCAGCTCTGCAAATAAGACTCTGGAGGTCCTGATACACAGAGAGCTGAATGTGAGCTAGGAGTGTGCCAGGCAGCAAAGGTATCCAACAGGCCCGTATCAAGATTAGCACAGCCATCAGCACTTGCTAGGACCACATGAAGACTACTATGTTGAGTTTTGGTCCAGTGCAAGAAAGAAATTAATTGTCTGAAGCAACTTCAGCAGAGAGCCAAGATACTCAGAGGGCTGGAGCACTCATCCTGTAAGAAGAAGCTGAGGGACTGGGCCTTGTTCAGCCTGCAGGAGAGAAGGCTGCAGGGGCACCCCTGAGCAGCTCTGCAATACCTAAATGCAGGTTGTCACAACAACAGAGCCAGGGTCTTCACAGTGATGTATTCTGGACAAGAGGTAAGGAGCTTCATCTGAAACAAGAGATGTTCAGACTGGGTGTAAGGAAAATCTTTCCACTGTGAGGGCAGTCAGGCATGGGAACAAGGGCCCAGAGAAGGAGAGCACTCTACACCCCTGGAGGCTGTCAGAGCCTGACTGGATAAACCTGGTCTAATCTCAGAGCTGGCCCTGAGATTTGAGCAGGAAGTTGGACGAGATGATGGCCTGAGGTCCCTTCTGACCTAGGTATCCCACAACCTTATGTGTATGTAGAAAACTATATATATGTGTTCGTGTGTGTGTGTATGTCTGCATATATATATATAAAGCAATGAAGAATCAAAAGTATTTCTAGATAGGTAGTAACTGTTTAGTTACTCTGACCTTTAAAAATCTCCAACATAATCTTTGCCTTAATTTGCTCTTCATGTTTATCCTACTAAAGAAGCTTGGCAAAAATGAGGTAGTAGTGTTCTGTGATTACTGTTCATGCTGATCTGTGATGTCTTACTGTTACGCTGTCTTCACCCATTTGTATCTATTTGTTCTCTTATGCTTAAAAGGTCACCTTTTTTGTGCAAGCATACTATTTTTCTTCTAAGCAGCACCTGACATAATGAGGTCCTGGCAAACCAGAGCTACTGCATATTATATGTTAAGGTACACGTATTAAAACATGGAGTTAATTCCGTTGAGCTCAAAACCATGTTCCAGCTATTCTACGCTCATCTAGCTGTCTTTCAAGAGCCTCCCAGCGATTTGCAATGGTACTATGGACCTGTATACAGTCTCAAATTGTACAAACTACACTCTTTGTTCTTGTGTTAAAATGTATACAGGTAAATATAACTGTGTAACTTACCTGGCTCTGCCGTTTAACACTTCATCAATATTTCAGTCAAATTTATTACAAGACTTGCATGCACACAGTAGATATGATTCCACTAATGAAATCTGTTTATGGTAAGACTCATGTGGGCCATAAACTTGGTAATGCAATTAAGTGGGTCAGCAAGCTTTTCTTTCTTTTACCTTTTGGGATCGTTGTTATTTCCTTTGAATTTCAACCTAAACTCATTAACAGAGAGACCAAAAATGTCAGGAATAGCTGTGCCATTGCAAACAAACCATCTAAAGCATTAAGTTCTGAATTCTCCATATGAGATGCACATGTTCTCTCAGGACTCAGTGCTGCCTTCTTGCCTTTTATTTTGTTTGTGTCCATTCCAGTCTGCTTAGCAGGCAAGCCATTAAGGAGAGGAGAGGAAGAAAAGGAAACACTAAACTCCTATTGGGGTAACTGACCCTGTCTTCTGTGATTATGACCATCTGTCCTCATCTAAAATTGCTAAATTCTGTATAGCATGTTTACACATGCAGAATGCCAGAACTCATCTCTGAATGAAACATTTAGTGTTACATATAAATATTAGTAAATGAGACACATGATCTAATCATGTGAACATCATCATCATAATGAAAAATTCTTAACTGCAGACTTAATTATTGTTAGAGTGAATCATTGCATGCAAATCTGTAGGCAATCAAGACGCTTCATGTTGTTGGCATCATGGTGATATTATCTGGGTATAGTTTATAGGTAAATTACGCTCCAGATATTTGACTTTTCCAGGAGTAAATATAATTATGGAAAAAAAAGCTTATATAAGACTTTTTTTAACTTCTTTAAAATCTTCAAATAGGATTTCTTTACACAATTGCTTTCTTGCTCCATCACGAAACTCAGTTTTTTATTATGCATTTCACAAGTCAATTTTGATGGTCCTATGATTTAGCATCATGCTTACTGAAAACAGAAAATCTGGCAAAGAATAAAAATCTTTTTTTACTTAGGCAGCTTCACAAACCATGAGGTTTGTATTAAGACTTGGAAGGGCTTGCAATGTACAGTTTGTTCTAAATTGCTGCAATTCCTTTTTCTAGTATCCAGTTTCAGTGCAATGCTTGAAGCAGCTGCTACTGGTCAAAACGACATTTTGTAAATGTAAGTCTGGATTATCTGTGTAAGTAAGTGTCCAAGTTTAAATCCTCTGCTCCCCACCACAGAAAAAATGAGTGAGGCTGGTTTTAAAAGGATCCTTTGTGTAGAACAAATGGAGTGGAGAGAATGTGCCTTTCAGCTTTTTTACTGGTGCCATATCCAGAGAATTTGTTAACATCTGTGGTCTTTAAAGAAAATGCAAATTCTTTATTTTAGACCAAGATAAATTTCCTAATTAGGAGGGTCACGTTTCCTAAACAGGACCTGCCATATTAGAAAAATAAGATAAGATGTACTTTGAACAATGAGTATTAGAGTGTTGAAAGACTGCATTTTTTAAAGTAGACTCCTTAACCTGTATTTAAGTCTAGATAAAAGTCACCTGACTTCAGGTCACACATATATTTGTTTGCCTAGCTTCAAGACATGAATCCCTTGCTCACATTCATAAAAAAAGAAAAATGTGGACAAAGTAAAAATCACTTTGGATCCATTTTTCTTTGTTTGATTTTGTTTTCTTAACTTCAAGCAAGAAATGTACTTCTCCAATTGAAAATATGCCTATGCAAGGCCAACTGCTCTGGTGCTTAACGGTACACATACACAGCAGTTATCTCCTAGAAATAGTACTTGTACAGAAGAAGTTAGGAAAGCAAGTAAATGCATTAATAAAATCTGTAGTTATGGTCACTTGTTAATATGTAAAACTGGAATATCTTTTTAACATTTAGGCATATTTTAAAGAATGTGATTCTTAGGAGTTCATCCTGGGGCATTCAGGAATGAAAGGTTTGGAATGTATTGACACAAATCACGACAAACCCTTCACATTTTTGACAATGTAAATAGTGATTAAATAAGCTTGTTAAATCTAAAGACTCGTTTAAAATATTGCTTAGTCTGCAAATGAAAATAAGCTGATTGGCCCTATCCTAGTTTCAGTTTGAAAATCACTACCCACTGTTGTAAAGCTGCCAATATCTGTTCAACAGAGATGCAGACCTAAAAAAATTGCATCATACTCTTACTTCGGCAGGATGGAATCTCACAGTATTTCCAATAAATTCCATCCTCCTGCTCTGCAATGTAACACCATGGGCTGACATCTCCATCTGGGTTCCTGAAAGAGAAAAATATAGAGTGAAAAGTCATCAAATGTTTTCAGAAACCACATAAAAATAGATCTTACTAAGCTTCAGCATCACTATTTTTGTTCTAATACCTATTGAATATTTAACCCACTGGACTTACATACCAAGAAAAATGCAAAAGGGGTCAGAAAGTTCAGATAACTTTGGTTATTACAGTACACAGCAAGCATAAAATGCTAGTAAAGGCTAAAACATAACTTATTTTTTCTTTAAGTCTAACAGGTGAAGGACTATTTCTGGACAGTACTGAGAGACAGGAAGATTTTAAGCCCCACATCCTGTGTACAGGTTCCTTAGACTCCTAGACTTGATATTTGCCTTAGTGAAAAATAGTTCAGACCCCAACTTCTAGTATGTATGATGACAGAAACATCTATCCAATAAAGTCTTCTGGGAAAGACTGAGGTTTTTTCTTCCCCCTTAAATAAATCTGTTCCAGTGACCTAATATATTGATGGATAAGATAATTCCTTGTGTGTCCACGATTATCCTCTGCTGTTGTGTATCATCATTTACAAATGCATACCTAACGAGTCATTAGGTTATTTAAAGCTTTTTCGATGTACACTTTGAAAAAAGATCAATTGAAGAGAATAAATTGTGATTTTGGTCAGCCAGGCTGAAATACAACCTCTTCTTGTAACTGCAAACATTTTTTATCATGTACTTTGGCATGAATTCTACAAATGAGACCTCCCTTACACAGAAGTGTCAGTTCGGCTGCACATTGTCATTTGGACATATTAACAACTCTGTGGGAGATCAAATTTTAGAACTGCTGGGGATATTTTTTTTGTCAACAGAAAGCTGAAGACAATTAGTGGATTGAGTTCAATTTAGCTGACTAAAATGCTGCTAGTTAGGCTTTCAAACAGACTAGTAAAAGCAGCAGATGAGGAAAGCCTAAGACTAGTGTGCTAGGAATTTAGGTGTACTGGCAGAGCTTCTGGTGGCTAAAGAAAGCAGAAGACTAAATTCAAGGAAAGCTTGTACTGAAAATAGCACAATATTCCTTGTTTTCACAGTTATAGGAAATTTTGCATTTACACCTGCAGGACAGAAATTAGATGTCTGTAACTGAAACATGGGAACGGCAGTCCAAACATAAATGCATTAAAATGCAAGGAAATGGCAGAGAAATGTGATGAATGTCTTCAGAAATCATTGCCTTGGACCTCAAAAGTGCATACAGTTAGAAAACATCTCCATAAACTTCAGTCTGCATAATTTTGTTATGGTTGAATTTGGTTGTTTAGTGGAACAATATGAGGTATTTCCGTCTTAACAGGTTGTTTTGCAGTAAACAAAATATTCTAAGAAAGGACCACCCATGGAGAGATAACATGCTTCTGGTTAATGTTTTAAGTGTAAAATTAATTATTCAAATGTTATGCCTAAAAATTGAGCCTCAAAGCAATGTACTGTGACTTAAAAAAGCCTTGTGAGATATGTGTTGCCTCAGAGAAAGGAAGATCAACTTGTCCATTATCACCAAGCAAAGGAATGGGAGAGAAAGTGCTAAAACAGTGCTATCTTCACTCACAAGACCGTGACAAGATTTTCATGCTAAAGATATGCTCTCACACTCTTCAAACAGTGACTGTCTAAGCTTTTTTTCAACAGAATGTGAAGTTTAAAAGCATCCTGTGAGAATACTCCTGGGCCAAGTGATACAGCGTAATGAAGGAAGCAGCTAACCTTCCAGTCAAACTCCATCTCAGAAAGGATGATCTAACACCTAGCAGACTGAGATTTAAAAGCTGTATTTGGTAATCAAGTAATTTCTCAGGTTTACACACCAGATTATAGGCTTCTTGCTCCTTGTAACATTTACCAAATTCTCATTTGCTAAGTAAAGTGAGACACTAGTAAGGATTACTTGAATACCTGGATAAACAATGAGTTGTTATGCACATTTCTGCATAACTTGAACATGTTTTACTTTGTACTAACCTAAGTATTAGCCAGAGATGACCGCCAAAACTAAGACCCTGTAGATACAGTCTACCTAGGGTATTGCCACACAGGAACAATCAAAATTACATTCTTGATTCTGCTGTTTGTATCAGAGATAATTCAGTGGCCATTAGCCTTTTTATAGCTCCCAATTAGTAAGCATACTGAGATACACAGCTCTCTACATGTCATGAAAATGATCATGCATTTGGTGGTGCTGGGCTGAAGGAGCCTACGAAGTTAGTGTGAAATGTTTTTGATGGGACAGTCCTTCCAGTGCTCACATGCCAGTCTGATTAACTAGACAGCTTGATGCGTTTATTTGGTTTCCAAGGCATCTTCCATTTTCTAAGGCAAATGCCTGACCTCTTTCTCTTGTAGGTGTATTTTTCTTTGCTCCTGTAAGATGCTGAACTGATTCAAAGGGGAGTCAGTTCAGAACTTGGCAATAATGCTTTCTCCTTCTATGGCTGAAAAGAGAGTCCACTGGTGCAACACACTCAACAGTGTTATTTTGAAGGATTGCTGCAGCCACTGAAAAAAATCTTGAGTATGTCTTTTTCTTCCCTGTCCTTCATCAATGTTCTTCAATGAGAAATATTCTCCTAAGTCATCACATTCTGTGGAAATGCCACTGACTTCTTTCATTAATGTGCTATCTGCCTGCTGCATGTATCAAGACCTCTTTTCTGTGCTTTCTTATTGACTCCACCAACTGGCTGGCTCTGTCTCCATTGTATTTTCTTGAATGTCTATTTCTGATTAAATACAGAAAAGTTCTTGGATCAAGAACCAGGACCCTATGTTTGTCACATAGCAATTGTGCTGAACTCCTGCATATTAATTTTGTCTCATTTATCCTGATTTAGATTGTGATTTTAGTTTTTAGATTTAGATTTTATAATGAAATGATTTCAACATAAAGGTGGCAAGTGTATAGGATCTGCCCTAGAAAGGCTATAAACTGGTAAGTAAAAATATCTTTCAGGAGAATTGAGGTGTGGTTTGAACCTTCCCACAAAGGAGACATTAGAGCTTTTCTTGCTATACCCCAGGCAATGCAATTCTTAATCTCCTAGTTTAAACATTTCTGTCCCCATTACCCAGTGAATAAGAGACATCACTCAACTTTACATGCATCCTAGATGAGCTGATGATTATTACTGTTTAAGGAATGGATCTATCATCAGGTTATTCCCTACGTACTTCCATAGCAAGTATAGATGGACATAAAAACTTGGCTGGTCAGTCCTACAAAAGCAGAATTGCCTGCATGAATGTTGCAAGCTGAGAAGAGTCTGCAGAACCTAAACATCTCTGAACTTCGGTTCTTATTTGGCTCCTAAATTCTGAAATTCTTACTTAAGTTTCATTCTGAGTTCTATCCATAGTTACGGAGGACTTCTCTAGAAGACAAGGAAATTAAAATGGATCTGCCATGGTTTAAGCTGGTATTGTAACCATTGACAGTTGAGCTTCCGAATTCAAGTAACAAATCTAAGTCACTGAACAGCTCATGCTCACTGTGAATTTTTAGTGACTACGTAACTTTCATTAGCACAAAACTTGGAAATATAGTATGTAACAGAACCAGGCCTGTGGGTGAGGACAAAAACCATAGTGTTCCAGAAATTCTTAAGAGACATTCAACAGTGCTCCTGTACTTCTGACTTGGATCAATTTTTTTGTCTTCACCTTTTCATTTAAGTAATCTCTAGTCTTTCTTCGTCATGCCAAATTATATGGATATATGATATGGACTTTGGGTGAGAACAAGAATGAAAAAGTTATTCTGCTAATGGTGCTTGTAGATCCAGGGTACTGATTACAAGCTAAAGCAAAACCTGTTAGATATCCATGGTTCTGACATTCTTCAATGTATGACAGGAAGTTTCTTAATTTTGTGTCAACTGTTTAATATAACACTGAGTATATAAGCAATGTTAGTAGCAATAAGATACTTCTTACCTGCAGTAGTTATGCTCTCCAAGCCCTCCCTCCCCATTGGGATATTTCAAAGTGTTATAAGGATGCTCAAAGGTCTCATTCCAAAAAAGACAAGGTTTCCCTGCATACTGGGAGGTCTGGTTCTGAGTGCCACGATAGTCAGCCCCATTTGCTGTATAACATTCTGGGAAGAAATGGAAATGGAAAAAGAGAAAGAATGTATGTAGGTTTAGTGCTTTGCTGTTCTTCCCTCGCCCGCCACCCCATCCTTAAGAGACCATGCTTTCACTAATGTGTTTCCTGCATTGTTTAGGCCACTAAAGATGCCATTTGGGATTTAGGTTTTCTCTAGGAGTCAAATATCTATTGAAGAGATTATGACTTCATTACTTTACAAAACAATTTATAAGACGGTTAGGTCCGAAGAGTGGTTAATAAAATTAACATACGTTTTCTAAAAAAGCATACTACGTTTTTTACTGTTTTCCCTGTGTTTTACTCGTTAGCATGAATCTATCACTTGTTAATTTTCTGAAATTAAATTAGATTATGTTATCGGTCTGCCATTTATCAGCATACTACCCAAAATCTCATGCCAGCGTAACTAAACTGTGAATATCCGTACTTTATAAAGTGGAAATTTTTGTAGCCATGGATCTTGCAAACATTTACATCCTGATTTAGAAAAATTCTTAGGCATTTTTTTCCTCTGGCCTGAATTGCCTTAGAAAGGGACTCCTTTGACAGAGTATAATGATGATACTGTGATTTGTTACTAAAGCATTTATACTTTCAGATTAAAACTTACAGGTCAGTATTCTTCTGCCTTAATCATATTTTCTCCCATTTATGTTTGCTTTCCTAGCTTCCTAACACTTAGCAAGTTAGAAATCAAAGCAAAGAATGATTTGTGTAGTCATGAAGTACACTATCCCCTTCTCAGCTGAACTACAAATCTCATGCTGCCTTGCTTTGCTGTGTCTTATAATGACATATTCTGATCAAATAAATACTCATATGCATGAACAATTTTACCTTTACTAAAAACATAAGGTATTTTTGATTAAAATATGCATGTGAGGGTGACAGAGCACAGGAACAGTTTGCCCAAAGAGGCTGTGGAATCTCCATCCTTGGAGATATTCGAAAGCCACGTGGACATGATAGTGGGCAACCTGATTTAGGTGACCATGCTGGCGTAGAGGGATTGAACAAAATGACCTCCAGAGGTCACACCCAACCTCAACCATTCTGTGATAATCTTCCCGTAACAAATAGTAATTACAATTAGTGTACCATAAATAAGTACATATATAATCCATCAATTTATTTAAAAATAATATTAAAATACAAGTCCATGACAATTAAAACTGCTGCATTACCCTGATGTAAACATTTATTTGTACTGAGCAGCATAACTGGAGAGAGTCACAAATGTTTCCTACTAACTGCAGGCTGTGCAACTTTCTGTTTTACCTGATAATATTCTCTGTAGAAACCACCTAACAGCTGCGGAGATGTTCCACTGCCCTGGGGGAAAGGGAGAGTGCTCTGAAGTACTATCTCCTGTGTCTCTCATGAGCTGTACCTCACAAAACAAGGCTAGAAAGACCTGTGTGGCTGCAGTTGGAAGAGGAAAAAAAAAAACCCCAAACCACCACCCGCAGCTAATCCTGATATTAACAGTACACCTTTTTTTGTATTTAGAAATACTGTGAAAGAAGGCAAAAGGTATTATTAAAACCACGCCTTTGAAATTAGTTTAGTCACAAATATCAAAATGGTGCAATTACAATGATTATTTCACAGTTTTATTACACAGCAGATGAAAGCTGATGTTTTTATACCTTCACTGCGCATTTTCATGCCTAGGCAAGTTAGGGTTTCTGTTAAATGGAGTTTTGTTGCTGAAGGCACACAGAAGAGGTGTCTGCACAGCCATTAATGTATACTGCTATCATCCATGGATACAAAGCTAATTTTTAAAAAACAACCTTCAAGTCAATACTCCTCCGTACTGTAATTTACCTGACTGCCTTTCCCATGCAGGAGAGCTACACGCATTTACTTGAAAATGCAGACCTGAGTTTACAGTATTCAGACCACCACAGATATTTGCATAAACATGAAAAACACCACACTTTGAAGTCACCATATGTTGCGACTTTTCAATACCTCTGTTGCTTTGCCGTCTATGTAAAAGTTTTTCTATGTCATAGCTGAAAAATATAAGCTGATGAATTTGGCAGAAAAGAGAGGAAAACATAATCAAACTGGATAAACAAAATAATGAACAGTATAAAGAAGCAGTTGTGAGAAGTGATAAACACTTCCAGAAAAGACGTCTACTTCAGCTTAGTGATAGTACTTTTTTTGCTTCTCACTTCCAAATGAGAAGCAGTATGTACTAACATCTACTCAGAAATGCAAAGAATGCTACAATACCTGAATGTAATCTGACACACAGACTAAACTGAAGTTAACATCAGCCCATTTTAGGATCTGTTAAGACTGGCCCACGCAGTAGCGACTGCCTTTTATTTTCATGTCTTTTTTTTTTTAATAGATTTTCTTCAAACTTCATTGCATTATACTTTAAGGACATTGCACAACAGGAAGAGTCACAGCTCTCTTCATTCCTCTTAGCTGTAGCTTTTTGTTCCAAGACAATAGGTAGCTGTAACCGTGCCTCCTGTGTTCTTCTGCACTACCAAGACATTTGGGAAAAATGTGCCAGCACAGTTGTAGTGAAGCCCCCCTGGCTTTGTTAGCACCTAGATGTGGAAGGACAAGGCAGTGAGATACAACATAAAATCACTGATTATCCCAGAGAAAACTTAAATCAAAACTTTAAGTTACGGAATTTAGCAGCTGTTAACAAATGAAAGATACACGTATTTGTGTTACAGGGAATTTGCTAGGAATTTTTCATTTTCTTAATGATTAATAATAATTCTGTCACAGCACTGGAGTGCAATATTTTCAAGAAAATATTGGCATTTAAAAATCAGGTCCTCATACCTACGTTCTTTTACCTTGCGCAATCTGCTGAGATATATTTTGTACGGTTTTCTATAAATTTCCCAGTAACATGGATACAGATGTCTCAGCATATTCAATATCTTGGCAGTAGACACTGAATTCTTCTATTTATCATACATAGTGATTTTGCCGTATTTTGCTGCACAACAGCCAAGACACTGCCTTAGCAATCTCACTACGAACTTAATATTCCCATTGTGGTGAAGGTTCAAAGTGAATGCTGCATCTGCAAACAGACAACTGTCTTCTCCATTTCAAATCCACAGACTGCACTTTAAGGACAGAAGTTCTAGAGATTCTGGAGAGGAGGATATTAGAACCTCCACTCTTCTTTTCATCTTGCCTACCACTGCTGTAGTAATTCTGTGAAAAGATGAGCTTAAAAAAAAGCCAGCCAGATTTGTCTGCACAAAACTAATTCAGAAGAGGTCATCTAAATAAAAGTCAGGAAAGAGAGGACTCAACA
>NW_010409310.1:36412-43235 GCF_000710305.1 Buceros rhinoceros silvestris
GAGTGGACTGAACACTACCGGTAAAACTCTTGGGCTTACTCAAATTACCTGATTTCTCCTTGGTATATTATGATCCTGTAGAAGGGAGGGGAAAAAAACCAAAACAGCCAATAACTACCACCCCTCCTTTACTATCCCGGCACCCACTGGATCAACTGCCTTATGTTGGTTGGTATCTCCATGTTACTTTATGGACCCCTTTGCTTGCAATCTAACTAACATCAGAACAGTGACACAAAGAAATTAATACCAGTTCTATGAATTTCAGCAAACTGCATTCCCTAAAGTTTTGTAAGACAATGGTATACTATGACAGAACTTGCACCGTATCCCAGTCCCCTCCAAATGGCAAAGACAGCAAGGGAAGAACAGGCACTTTGTGGAGGCTAAAGCTGAGAGCTTCCTGGAAGGGATGAGAGTGCCACAGTGCTTGACAGATGTCACATGGTTTCTGTTCATGCTCCCAAGGCTCAGTTTAAGCTATCCTGTCACCCATAAACATATTCAATCACTAGGGTTTTAGACAGGACGCAGAGAAAGCTGTTACCATTCAAATCTTGAAGTCTCTGACCTCCTCATACTTCTAAGCCGAGTTTCAGACATAGTCTGAAGTAGAGGCTTGTGTCAAATCCATTATTAAAAGCAATATCTGTAATAATTTCATTCTGCCTAATGACACTGCTGCTTCTGCTGTTGCGTGGGGAGGTCTGCAAACAGAACTAATCATAGATATAACCACCTAAGCGGTTCTAGTCAAGAAAAACTGGATGGTTCCCATAGGTCTTGTCCAGGATAATGCTTATAAGCCTTATGAGAAAACATGGACAGCAGCATGCTGTCAGAGCTGTTTTGTTTTCAACACATCAGGTGCCATGGTTGACAGAAAAATAACTCTTTTTTAAAAAATGAATACTGAGACTTGGTAAGTGGTAAGTGGCAAATGCTAGAAAGAAAAAGCGCAATGGGGATGGTTGTCCACTATGAGTGAATGCTCAGTGTGTGATACAGGTTCACAATTAGTTTTATTAGAGCCAGATCAACATTTGGAAGATCAAACAGCAGCTGCGATAGAAATTTTTTCCATCTGTCTCAGTTTCTTCTTCGATGTAGGGACCTTACAATGATCATTCATGCCTTTGTTACTTTGGGACTGTATGGCTGCCTGCACTCCACATGGATGCTGCTTTAGGATCATTTGAAAAATTAAGGTAGTGCAGAATATAAAGCCTGCCTGACTGAATGAAGCACTGATGATAAACCAGTGACATTTCAGAGTCTGCATTTGCTTCCAATGATTTTCTAAGATGGACTTCCAAATACCGGTTTTAATCTCTTAAAGTCCTTAATGGCAAGATGCCCCATAACCTGAGAAACTCTCATTTGATGCCACATTACCACGGACAGAAATAATACAAACATTTGAATTTCATCCACAGTCTTTCCTGTACAAATGAGATGAAAATCAAAGAAAAGGGCTATCTGCTTCTCAAACACTCTTCCTTTTCTGGCTGACAAGTGGGACATCTTCCAAATCTTCTGAGCATTCCTCAAAGTCTGTATTTTCTCAAAGACATATTTTGTGAGAGTACAAACTGCAGACTGAAGAGATTGAGATTTCAGGATGGTTTAAATTACTTCTTAGAGTACTCTTCTAGTTTGGGGCATGTATGTAGTTTTTCAGACTGAAAATTCAGAATTACAAACTTGGTACTGAAAACAAAAAAAAGAAGCTAGTTGCTTTATTTGTTTGCTTTACATTCTAGAAGCTACTTGGAGTGCTGAATAGTGGCCAGAAAGATTAAAGGTTGACAACAATTATGAAGAAGAAACTAGCCTACTCAGGCAAGAAGTTATCTCACTAGCTACTGCCCAACAAGAAACAAGGTTTTCTTTTAAAAATCAGCAGATTAATTAAAGGTAAATGAAAGTGGCTGCTATTTACATCTTGGGTTTCATTACAGCGGTGTGATAGCCAGAACATTAAATTTTCTGTAAGACTGGAGAAATAAATAAAGGTTCCTTGAATTTACATGCTATAACTGCCTGCTCAGTTCTCACTTGTTTTTCTTACAGCCTTTCAGAAGAGTCAGAAAAATGCTTAAGCAGAATATAAGTATATGGAACCAAAGCTGCCAGGTTCAATAATAACTAGTTGTCAGTTGCTTGATACATGTGCTTGCATAGCATTCTAAGAAGTTTTAAGTCATTCCCCTTGTACCTAAACTGTTCTCCTTGCTGGAGATTGCAATTTAAGCACTCCTCCTTAAATGAAAGCACTGTATCTAGGTGCAGATGGCAACAGTTACAGGCACTAACCAGATGCTGCAGTCTCTAATTTGAATGAAAGGGTGTAATTAGACAGCAGAAACACTTCAATGAGAGAGTAATGCACAGAGGAAAGGACAGAAACCACTTAACTGATGCCAAGATACCAGCACTAACAGAGGCAGGGGCCCACGGATGGAAGGGGCAGAACACCAAATTACCTTCTTCAGATGAGCACATTTTTGTTTCCCTATGGATGCGAATAGGGATTCTATTATGATAGGCTGCCACAGTTCTTCATGTGGGAACACTGATTAAAACCAGAAGAAACTTCAGGAGATCAAAGAGACAAATATGGCTTATGTGGTCATTATTAAAAATATTTTTAGCAATGCAATGGTTTTCTTTGAAGATGTAGTTTTATTGATTGAACCCAAAGCTCATTTGCATACTGTCATACGATTGGTCAGAAAAATAAAATCTAATTCCATATTATGTTATGACACAAAATAAAAGCTTTTGGGAAATATCAGGCTGTTTTAGACCTAACCAAGTGAAAAATTAGCATAGTACTTTTACATGTCAATACTTTATTACTTCAATTAATACTAATATAACAAAAATCCTTATCAAAACTATCAGGCTCGGTTGCCTATACTGTAACAGTAAAAAACCCCACAGCACAACAGTTTATACAAACTTAAGAAAAAAGCCCCAGGAAAGAATGATCTTTGATTAATACTGCAATTCTCAAAATTGCTGGATAGTAACTCCCCATTTGGTAAATCAGCCTGTTAAATTCTGATGCTGATGCCCTCTGATGCTATGAGGGCACTTGGTTAGCTGATCATTCCTCCTTTGCAGCACAGGGACATGTAGTTTAAAAATCATCTCTCAGTCAACGTATCCACACAGACACACATGCAGACATTCACAGATGATTATCTGAAGACCTCAAATGCAGTCTCTCTTGCTGGTCAGAACTAGAGTCTTATACAGCATTGGACCAAACCTGAGAGTAGCCACAGAGGATACTCAGCTGGTATTTGATCAAAACTTGACTTAAGCGTCTGTCTGTCCTGTAAGAATGTAAATTCCTGGGAACGTACAGACACGTGGAGTTCCATACTTGCGCTCCCCGGCAGTGTGTGAGTTGTTATGTATGTGAACTTACTATTTCTCTGAAACTTTGATTACTAACCCTCAATTTAATAACTTTTTCATCACTTTTCCTTTTTTTTTTTTAAAATTAGAAAAAAAAAGGTAAATGCTATCTGACTGGCCAGACCCCTTCTGGAATATGTGGGAATTAGCATATGAGCACAACAGGCAGTTACCATTATTTCCAATGCTTAAAAGTTTTCTTTTTCTTTTTATTTGTGCAATACAAACATGCTATATTAGCCACAGCTTTGCAGCTGTTGTCTGGTCCTCAGCCGCAAGATACAGACTCACTTGCTGGTCTTGTGATTCTTTATCACTGAAAGTAATGCATGATGTGGTGCCATAAGAATTTCTGTTCCTTAATACACCCATTTGTCTTCTTTCTTCACGAAGTTTTAAAACTGCTGTTTTTCCATTGTCAAGCGTGGCAGACTGAATCCCTTTGGAAATTTTATCAGGATAGGCCACTGTGTGAATGGAGGGAGTGGTCAATTGCACAACCATTATGGTGTGATATGACAAACAATGCAAATTTTGCAGCTGGCACCATGTAATCCCTGCCTCCCTCCCACTTCTTTGGCTCCATCCTGCCTATATCCATTCACATAACTCTGGATTTTGAGTTACTCTCTATGCATGTACAGTTAGAAATTGTTTTTTTAGTATTTCCATGACAAATGCTTAAGGCATATCAAGCAGAACTGCTTCTCTGAATCAACAAGACATAGCAAAAAAGCGATACAAGGTTTGTGAGAGAAAGCTCAAATAGCAGCTCAAAGGAAAGACTTAGCTGGGAAGAAAAGCAAGGACATGGTGACCTAGTATTGCTAAATGGAAAGAAAACAGAAAAAGGAAAACCAGACTGATAATCATATACATTTCTGATTGGAAAATTAAATTAACATTACAAATACAGAAACTAGAAGTGCAAATTTATTGCACTGAGTACATAAAATAATATTTGTTCACTGAAACTAACATTTGCTGAAGGCATTTCCATCTCTTTGGCCCTGTAATAGAAAACTCACCAAATTTAAACAGTTCTTTAATTATACGCAATCTATTCACCCACCTCTTCTGATTCACTTGAGAAACACAGTATGACTGAAGTTTGAATGCTGCAAATGTCAGTGTTTGGATTAACAGAAACTGTTAGATGTCACACAGTGAAGCAGAAAGATTCTGTGGAAAGTAGCACAGTACTATATGCAAACAATTGTTAACTCATTCTGATTTCTGATAATCCAAGTCATTTTTCATAAAGCATTTCCAGAAGTTAAAGCTTCTCTCCTATCTTAGCAAAAAATAGCGTGATGCAGTCTGTATTTTGACTGCATTTTACAATAAACTTATGAAGACATGCATCTGATAAAAAAAGAATAGTCATTAAAAACATACCATACGACAAACTGCCTTACAAAACAAATACTAATGTTTGTAGTTTCAGAATTCTGCTCACTTCAAGTACATCCTAACCCAGCTGATCCTGTTTTGGACCTGTCGCATTAAGGGTCAAGAAGAAGATCTGAGGTACACTGTGTGTAGATTTGCAGCTCTGCAGATTTTGTACACGCCATACAAATGACAGGTCCTTGCTGAAGTGTAGATTTGCACCATTTCCAGGTTCTTTAGCAGAAGACACATAGGAGACAGTGCCTTCTAGATCCATTCTCCTTTGCTACCCCTTCACTCAGAGGCATTACATATTCTTTACCCCCTCCCTGCTCCAGCTGCCTGTACTCAGGCATTTCTGTCCCCTTTAGTTGTTGCAACTGCATGCATTTAGAAGTTGGCTAAAGGACGGAAGTGCAGGTGCACGAACAGATAAAATCCTCTCAGTAGCCCAAACCAAACGGTCACATTGGGATACATCCTCCACTTGCTGTCATGCAGCCTGTTTCGAAGGACACAGTCACATATGGAGTGTCCTGTCTGCCAGTCCGCTCAGAAACTTTACAGGAAGACATTCTTGAAGCTTAGGAAGGAGTACCTACTCGTGAGCTCTGAAGATACCCCAATGACACTGGGAACAGACTGTTAGACATAGTCCAGATACGTCCCTGTGTAGGCAGTTCTCTCCATGCTTATCTGAAAATACTCATGTTTTACTCACTTCAGGTAACTTCAGAGAAGTTGTAAAGTTTACCTTTTGAGTACTCTAGAAATGCAAAAGGCTTTCTGTTCCCTAAGAAAGTCTTTGTAAGTATTTTCCAGATCTAATTAAGCACATCTGCAAATACTTCATGAGCAAATACCTGTTTATGGCAAATGGAAGTAGAGCAAATGCTGTATTATAAAGAATGACAACGATTAGAATACACAAAATGTGTCCAGGATGACCATGCATCTGATGGCTGTGATGATCTGGAACAGCCACTTCAGATCTTGTGAAGTAGGACCAACTTTTATGAGAGAACTGTGGTACTTGAAATCATCAGTAACAAGTGAGACAAGGACAAAAGGGTGCAGAGAAATTTAAAAGTGAAAAATCACACTAACAAGTAGCGAAGCTTCAGGCCTCCCAGATTCCTTGGCTGAATGAGAACCGAAACGGTCAGAGGGATCTGTGCTTGAGGGAGCTGGGAAAGCACGCTACAGACAGGAGAGACTGTCACCCTCCAAACTCCGGCTCTGCAGCCCGATTCAGTCCTGCTGCCACTGGTTGCACCCACGCCCCGCATCCCCCTCTCCCTGCAGATACCTCTGTTCTACAGATCTAGCTACCAAACCACTCTGACAGAAACGTATTGCTCTTCTTCCTCATACCTCATGCTTTCATACAAATATCCCAGCTCTCATCTCAGCAAGCACCAGGAAATCCTCAAATATCCACACGCTCCAAAGAGTGCACGAAAATATCTCCTGCATGTCTGCACAAGCAGCTTCGACCCGTGCACCGGCCTGGCGAGCTGGAAGGCACGTCGTCGCGACCTCGAAGAGGTGCTGCCGGGCGGCCGGACGCTGCCGCGGGAGGCTGCGCGCCAGCTTGGCGCTCTGCGAAGCTGAGGGAGAGAGTGCCCAGCCTCCTCGCCGCTCAGCCCTACGAGCAGATCCGAGAGCAGCCCCAAACCTGCACAAGCAGCTTCGACCCGTGCACCGGCCTGGCGAGCTGGAAGGCACGTCGTCGCGACCTCGAAGAGGTGCTGCCGGGCGGCCGGACGCTGCCGCGGGAGGCTGCGCGCCAGCTTGGCGCTCTGCGAAGCTGAGGGAGAGAGTGCCCAGCCTCCTCGCCGCTCAGCCCTACGAGCAGATCCGAGAGCAGCCCCAAACGCGCTCCCCTCCACCGCGACGCGTCACTCACCAGAGAGCACGGGCTCGCGGCAGCAGCTCAGCGCCAGCCCTGAGAAGGCCAGAACGGCGGCGAGGGCGGGAGACTCCATGGGCAGCGGCCACC